>NW_028259156.1:1060606-1212121 GCF_977971745.1 Zootermopsis nevadensis | reverse complement strand
TTAGTGACTACACGGCTCTAAAACCCAGCCATCTGAAAGTTTACAGTAATAATCAGTGTTTGTTCTGAAAATCATACAAAGTTCATAAATAATTTATCTGAATTCAAATGCAGATTTACTGATGGTTAAAGCTGGTGGTACGTGTAGTTACCATTGACTTTTAAAGCGTTGATATCTACATTGGTCTGTATTTAAAACAGAGCATCGGTAATTTCTTGTTGTTAAGTCACGTGCAGTATGGCCTGAGGATTCCGATGTAATATCCGGTGATTTTTAGTGCGTGGTGATGAGAAGAGTTTTTAAGCGTAAGTCACAGGTCATAGAAGAACAGGCTATTGAAAGCATCAGAAGTTTTAGCTTCACTCTGGTTTATTAGTATCATGAAACCATGAAGTCTGATGTGGACAGGGCATCTATACGCACGCTTAAGATGAGAAATGTGTACCAAATTTTAGCCGGAACGTGTGAAGATTTAGGCGTGAATTGGAGAGTAATATTAAGAAACTTTAAGATTGATGTTATTATTTGAACTGTGTGTGAGGGCGTGGACTGGATGTATCTGCCCCGGTGTTGGGCTTAGGAAAGTGTTTGACCGTCTGAGGAACTATCAGCTTATCGACCACTCTTCTCCATGGAGTTAGGCATTGTGGAGTACACGTTTCCATCTTACACCGAAACATTCGTGTTTTTTATGAAGCACGGTTGTCACTGTCCGCCCATTCTGCAGTAGTGCCTCGAGAAAACGAGCATTTTACGTGATAGCACGTGTGTTGGGATCGTGTCGTCACTTGTTTTCGCTTGCCGTCGCTACAGAATGGCTTCTTGGGAAATACACGAGACTGTCAGAAAATAGGAATCGTATGTCTGGTCTGTAGTGCTGTGTCCTGGTGTGTCGTGTTATTCCTGATTGGTGTTTTCTTGTTAGTAACTTTTTGTTAAGCGCAGGATTATTCTCTCATACTTGCACAACAAGTAGCCACGATGGTCTAGCGGTTAGAACGCTGGCCTTGTATTCCTGGGGTCTCGGGTTCGATTCCCGGCGGTGCCCGAATTTATAACTTGTGTTGGGCAAGGCCGTGGTCTAGGCAACACGGAGTTTTCCTCCGTGGCATCCCAACAATTACTCCATTCACACACAGAAGAAGGCAATGGCAAACCACTTCTGGATCATTTGCCAAGAACGTATATGAACAGGTCCCAGTCCGAGAAAAGGATGGAAGGATCCTGTTCATGATATATGGACCTGTCGTCAGACAGAACACTACAAATAAAAAAAAATTGCACCACTACCAGACACGTGACAGTACACGTTATTTGTACATTTTTTTTCTCAGTGACTTATGATACAAATAACAAAGTATTTCTTCTCGTGATTATAATAATGTCGAGTTTTTGTATGAATTACGCTACAAGTTTGTCTTCTCCGCAACTGCTCGTCTAAGGAATGACATATATATTTCTTATCCGTCTAGAATAAACTCCTCAAGACCACTGGTGAATAGAAAGTTACAGAAGAGGAAGGAACAAACAGAAATACGACCAAGTTCAAAGAAAAAGAGAATCATATAATATTCAGCACAAAGGGGACATTCAGGAAGAGGTACGATGTCCCAATACAAAAACCATACGACGAAACAAGGTCGAAGTTACACGGTACAAATGATGAAATGAAACTTAACATTCTTATGACTCTTCTGCGCATAGGGCGTCGCGCACATTATAATGCAGTACGCTGTTTTTTCCCCGTTTTCCACGTGTATTCAAATTCTAAGTGAAAATGTCACATTGCTTAGCTTGTGTCCGCCAAATTCTTTCCGGACAGTATGAATTTTCCTTTATGTCTTCCTTTTTAATATTTATTACTTAATTTATTCATTCCCGCTTGTAACCTCAGTCGTTCCTTTTCTTCAGTAGACCAATTTTAAACACTGCACAGAATTCGTGTTTTGCCGGCTGTCTGGTTGAATTCGTGTTCTGAATACTCGTTCCCTTTGGATGTGATTCGTAGAAGCACAATACAGGGAAGTATCAGATTACCTGGAAATAGCATGTTTCGTATCAAGCTACTGTTCCTCCTTAAATTCCTCTGCACGTGCAAGTTTCCTGTTAATCAGAGACAAACGAACTTTCATTGCCACATTAAATTCCCAGGCTCACACTAATTTTCCAATGAAGATAACTATCTTCTGAGTTATTACGCCGTGTAGTCTAGTAGAAATTTACTAATAACCCTGATGATGGAGGAGGTAAACACTGTCGAAACATCGATTAGTCTCTACGAGACTACACGACGTAATGCCCCAGACGACAGTGTAAGAGTCAGTACCTTTTCTTCGTGGATTTATGTTAATAGACCATGAATTGTGGTATTATTATTTTTGAAACTTTCATAGTCACCAGAGGTCGTTCTGATGCGCTGGTTTCCAACGTTACACCCCCGGGTGTCTTGTCTTTTCAATATAACTCCATGGGCAAGATTCCTTTCTAGAAAAGCTGTTAGATAGTGAAAACATTCCACAGTTATTAGGTTGTCACCCTGATCAAAAAGAATTCAGATATTTTATAGTGAATTTTATTTATTTATATATTATTAATTTTATTATCCAATCGATGCAAACCAACAGAAATAAATCTAAGTCATTACTTACCTGTGCTTAATTACGGAAGCCCCGAAGCGTTAACATGTAACCGTGTGTTTCGCTGAATTCTTTAGAAGTACGTACATGCACGTAGTAGACTGTGCAGCACGTAATTTCCACAGAACATAACGTGAAAATTAAAGTTAAACAAAGCTGTAAAGAGGAAAAAATATAATACGATTACTTATCTTTGTTTACTTAAAGAATATAATGCGATTTCATGTACCACATTTTCGAATGTACTCTTATAGCGAAGTTGCGGTAATTATTCTGCGTTGTACATGCAGGCTACGTGGTGGGACTCCCTTAGTAGCGTTACCATGGCAACGGTGATAAATAACACACACGTTCATAAATATTATAAGGTCTAAAATCCCTGAACAGTAGAAAATGATTACCAACAAAGCAAGCAGTTAACAGGCCGTCACGATGAAATTATTGGCAGCCCTGTTTCGTTTTTTTTTTTTTTGAATATCCCGGATTTGAATTTCGGACCAACACCCTGGGTATCTTGAATGAGATTTTTCGCGGTATTACTCGGTCCCTCCTGGCAAATGTGGTCGAAAGTTACATTATTTCACGACCGCGTCTGACCGCATGCTTTACAATTGCTGATACAGTGGGCCGATCGTCCTGTAATTCAACTCCGTATGATCTTGTCTATTAACAGCGTTGCTGGGTAAGTATACTATATACATAAAGGCAAGCGCTTGAAAGGGATTTTGGGTAGAGTAATTTAATTTTGCTGTGGGCCGATGTGACTTCCGACCCCCGCAATAAATTCACGGCAAAGAAATTATCGCTCGACAAGGCGGGACCTACGAAGCGCCCTTTCGAGGAACACTGATTTACGAATGGCACGTTAGGGCGATTTGCACACCGTTCATTTTCTCAGCTTCGTTGTATAGGTTGCTTAGAATATTCGGGTAGAAATGTGTGGTTCGTAGAACACAAAGCCTAGGAAACAACTTTGTCTTGTGTAACTTCTGACTCAGTTCGTTCCGTGTTTGTAAATTCCTTTTCTGATGGTATTTTAAATGGCGTCTGAGTTAGGTTAGCATCTCCTCTGACATCCCGAAATATAAACCGTAAATTTGTACTTAGTATAATAAAAATTTATCCTGAGGGCGAGACGACATTTGTCAATAACATAATTTGATTTGTCGTTATGTGTAGTAACATACGCTCTGATTTATGTTGTTCGGTGTCAGAAACCCCCTTCTTTACTACAAAAATTATTGGTCCTATTATTTTAGTTAATTTATAATAATTGTACCGCGTGTTCGATTAATGAATTCCCCACAAACGTATTCAAATATATGCGAGTTCGTTATGATATTCAAACAAAATGACAGCCACTGTATCCGACATGGTCCAAAGTCATACTTTTTTATGAAGTTAAATAAATTTATCTCAAATGAATTCCACAGGTGCATGTTTAGGTATACGTATGTCTTGTGCATGCAACTATAATTTTCACATATAAGATTTCCCACGTTTTATTAATTATTTCTTTTCTAGAATAAAAGTTTCATCCTGTCTCGTGGCATCTGAAGGTACGTTCTCTGGATCACGTTTACCGTTTTTCGTTTCGGGTTTGAAGTCTTTGAAGTTCCGAGCTTCGCAAAGCGAAATTACCATCGTTCAATGCAGTTGCTAATTATCTTCTGAAACATAACTTTCGGACAGACAAATTCTCCGTAGGTCACTTGTTGTGCACTTTCTTGGTCTGTGTCTGGTTTTATGTAATGAGAGTATCTTCCGTGCTTCTTAGAGCCTCCCGAAGTGGGACTGTGAGGACAGGTTTATGGGTGACGGCGTTGGAACAACGCCAGAGAGCAAAGAGGTTGTGTCCAGCTTGGGTTGGGTGTCGCAATGTTAGAACGGTAACATTTCTTGGTTCTCTTACAGTTTTCGCCTCTTCTGATACTTAGAACCGTATAATCTGGTACATATTGACCAACGTTTCAGAGGAGCGTACGGCTTCCATAATCAGGGTGGTGAGTAAATCGCACGTGGAAAGGCTGTGTTAGACGTGGCTACGAAAATGCAGTTTCGGGGTTCAGGGCGTTGGGCGTTGAGTCGAGGGATGATAGTCCAGTGAAATGTTTACTCTGACTGTTACAAGTCTCTGTCTGGTGTCAAGTTTTACATCAGATCTGAGCTTTGGCACATATACGCAAGTTTAAGTATAATGAAATCGCGACCCAACTTTTACTTTTGCGTCGCCTAAATCCGGTTGACGTTTCCGGGCGTAGAGCGACTCGTTTACATGTCGACCATTCTCATTCTTTCACGCTATCTCACATGGGCTTCACTTCTCCAATCTTCAGCTAAGAGATTACAGATCTTATGGGCTATTTATTCGAACGAGGCCATTTATTTTAAGCCAGATTTACGAGGCAAAGGATTCAGAAACGTTTTTCCCTTAACCGGATAATACGAGTAGATTCGCTCTGTCGCCTACTGACACATGTTGAGTGTTGAGAAAGCTGACGTCTTTAGGTCAGTCTCATATTCTGGTAGTTCTGTCCGTGTTTACAACAAATGAACACTGGCCCCTGACGTTAGCCAGATTATTCCCATCCCACTCTACTTTTTTTAAATATTTATTTTAATGTCTGTTCATCTATTTCTTGGTCTTAACGATGGTTTTCTCTTTCAAGTTAACACGACGGTAATTTTGTATGTGTTTAACTTCTGCCTCGTGGTTGTTACGTGATCGTCCGAAGTTCATGTGACGTTTTAAATCTAAAACCATCACAAACATTTTCAGATTTTAAACTTCTGGTCGTATGTCCGGTTAAAACGCACTTGAGTTTCCATCAGGCACTGAAGTTGCACGTCCTTTAATATTACGGCACGCCTTGGTTGGAGTTTCCGTTTGGATTAGGTCAATTTATTCCCGTTTTACGATGTACATTTAAATGTCGTCGGAATATACCACATAAAGTAGCAGATCTTACGGTGGTAGTTGTCGTGCTGCGATGAACTGCAATTTAGATTAATTTAACTTTCGAGATGGCTCGTGATGCAGAGAGAGAGGCGCTTCTAAACGATTTACATACGCTCTGTGCTGAGCCTTGCAAGTATATATCAAGCTCTTGTATTCATTAGATGTGCTAATATTTGTAGCTGCCGAAACTAGCCCTTGGGACGCTTCGACAGACAAAGAGACCGCCAGTAATTACGAAAATCTATTCCATGTCGTATTTTACTTTTCGTACATGAATTCTGTCTGTACTATAGATATAATGTATGTACAAAATCTGTATTGGGCGTATGTGAGTATCTGAATTGGTTTATATAAAAGCATTCATGTATTTAAACATATTTATGAATTTGCGTAACTGTCTAGTCCATGGTTAATGGTGTTCTTGAAATTGTGACACTCACCCAGGTAGTCAACAAGTTTCCCGCGTTTTTGGAAAAAAAAAACAGGATGTTCATTGACGTGTTCAAAGAAGCCTCGACTCTACTCTAAGGCACTTGTGTCACATACTATAAAATTATAGCTTTATGTTTGTATACTCGTGACCGGAGGTTAGAACAAAATACTAAATTATGTTTGTTTTATGGGATGTATTTAAACATAATTTACAATTAATTATTCGGTTTTTGTCCGTCTAATCACAATTCATATTTAAATTTACAATTAAGATAATTAAAATAACATTTTATGTTCCTCATCGAACAATCGATTTACAATTGGAACATCTTTTTACAACATGTTTCGGTTTCTATATAAACCATCTTCAGGTGTAAAAGTTAAAATTATAAACTTAAAACTTAATTACAATTTCTGATATGCAACTTTTTGGTGATGTTCACTTCCAGATTCATTTTTATATTGGAGTGAATGTTTTTTGATGTTCTGCATCGGCCAAAGATGAG
Organism: Zootermopsis nevadensis; assembly: GCF_977971745.1. NCBI lineage: Eukaryota > Metazoa > Arthropoda > Insecta > Blattodea > Termopsidae > Zootermopsis > Zootermopsis nevadensis. The sequence continues at coordinate 1,205,588 of NW_028259156.1, read as the reverse complement.
AGTGTAGATACATCTTAATGTGTCCGGAAGCACTAACGTATCTGAACAGATGTGGCTCACTACTGAAACATGTTGTAAAAAGATGTTCCAATTGTAAATCGATTGTTCGATGAGGAACATAAAATGATATTTTAATTATCTTAATTGTAAATTTAAATATGAATTGTGATTAGACGGACAAAAACCGAATAATTAATTAAATTTCACAATATGACGCAACTATATCATCTTATGATTTACAAATTTAAGCAAATAGGATACCGCAGTCTCATAAACATTTTGAATCCGTGACATTGGCCCAAATACGACAGTGTAACATTTATCATGTTCTCTCTCTCTCTCTCTCTCTCTCTCTCTCTCTCTCTCTCTCTCCTATATTTGAGTAGTTATCTACAATGTATTGTAATGGGACACACATTTCGTATTTCTTCGATTGTAAGACGCACATTTTCACTTTGTAAAGTATCTTAAATCGGAGTGCGTTTTACATTTGTTGGCGTATAAGACTCGATGTCAAAAAGTTGTAGTGTATGAGTAAAGCGAATGGAAAATCTTCACGGGACAGTACACACAGAGACGGCAACGAAAAAGTTTCCGAAAGTATGGCTAAGAAGAAGTTTTGTGTTTGAATATTGGCAGTTCGTACTTTTATATACATTTTTTTTCTCTCATGAAAACGTATTATTGAGTCTTAAACCGACGGCGTCCTAAAATCATGAGATGTTTTTTTCTGTTCAGCTGTCGGTAAAATTCTTGCGAAATGATTTAATTTATATGAAGTTGTAGGAACCTTTCTTTACCATTGCATGGAACACGACGTTCGTGCGCTCGGTGAGAGTTGTCGAGCACAGAACATACGCCAGTCATTCTTTCACGACACTGCGTCAACTACAGGGGCTTATTTCCATAGTCGATCGCTAATAAGATGATTATTTGTAACTTGTTGGACGATGTTGTCTGTGTCATATGATAAAATAATGTATAATGGACTCCTAAGGATATGGAAGGAAGCGGTCGTTTTATTAGGGTACTATCCTTCCACCGCCACGGTGATCTAGCGGTTAGAACGCTGGCCTTGTAATCCTGGGGTCTCGGGTTCGATTCCCGGCGGTGCCCGAATTTATAACTTGTGTTGGGCAAGGCCGTGGTCTAGGCAACACGGAGTTTTCCTCCGTGGCATCCCAACAATTACTCCATTCACACACAGAAGAAGGCAATGGCAAACCACTTCTGGATCATCTGCCAAGAACGTATATGAACAGGTCCCAGTCCGAGAAGAGAAAAGGATGGAAGGATCCTGTTCATATGGACCTGTCGTCAGACAGAACACTAAATAAATAATACTATCCTTCCATCTGACTCGAGAGATGACCCAGGTACAACATGAGTCATTATAGCCGGTATCCGGGCCGAGATTTGAACCCCGAGCCTCCGGAATACTTTTTAAGGGTTTAACCATACTTCTTTCTTCACATAGTTTTGTAAGGGGTTGACAAATTTTCCGAGAAACGCGAATAAGATCAACTTTTGTGACAAGTGTAATATATTTGTCAAAGAATGAATTATTCTTTTATATCTTGACAGCTGTTCCAGTTCATACACATTACTATCATCACTTAAGCTTCTTTTACGCACAAAGTTCAAGGAATTAAAACGTCCTAAACTACGCCAGTTGTCAGTAGTACAGCGATTTGAGGTCTAGAGGTTGTGTGTTTTACACATGACTGTTCGAAGCTCCCACGTACCGGTGGACAAATTTTGAAAGAGAATCCGTGTTAATGTTTTGTTGTGATCTGGACTTCTGATAGCAAATTCTGTTGCTGTACAGGCAAACGTCTTTGCGAGGTTTAGATGTACCAAGTAACCACTAGCACATGCCACGGAGATTATCAATTGTGGGTTGGGATAGTACGACAGGACTCTTCGCAAATGTTTGCAACTCTTTTTGTATGCTGTTCAATCGGATTAGTTATCACAAAATCGTTGAGATTATGGGACAACATCCCACGGAGGTCGCGTCATTTTGTGACCTGCTCGCTCCAGTCTGTCATTTGTCTTTTCAACGAGTGCAAAGAGTGTTCTTTGTCGAACGATTCTTGGCGTCTCCTTCTGACTTAAAATTTGCCGGAATGAGTTTAGGGATACAATTATCGAATCTTCTGTGGCAAACAAATCGACAGTTTCTCGTCTGGTGAACTATTTCATTGACAAAAGGAAGTTTTTACTAGGATTCATCAAACATGGGGTAAACAGCGAACGAATGCAGCGCCGAACACCGTGGACATTTCAGACACTTTGCATAACTTTGTCGTGTTATGATTTCAGAGTAATCTATTCTTTTGACAAACAGAACGTGTGTCGTCCATTTCACGTAACCCCAAGGCAGCCGGAACAATACAAAGTTAATGGGATGGACCTGTTTGGAAACTTGTCGCTGTCTTCTGACAAATAATGGCGCAGTGTCGAAACTAAGCCATTCCCATTCGACAGTGGCTCACTGTTGCATTTGACATACATCCAAGCTCTGGTAACATACGGTATCTCTGTCCGTGATTTGACTGAGTTTCGGCGCATAGCAGCAGAGTGGATCGATCGGTCTTATACCTCAAAGTTCAGCGGTAGTCTGCCAGATGGCTCTCGCATTTAGCTCCTATATACGTATATTATGTATGTTTTATCAACTTAGTGAAGTATCCGTCATATTCCGTAGAAGAGAGGCTGGCCGGATGCCCTGTCACGAAATAAAGACATATCCGAGTACTTGAGAAGATGATATTTTTCTTGTTTCTAGGAACATAAGTTGGATGAGATGGTGTGGCTTGTGTCAAGAGAGACGAGAAATGGAAAGTTTCGGTCGTAAAAGCTGAACTTAAAACCCTAGAAACACTTACGCATAAATGGGATGCATATGTGTTGATATCAACCCTCTGAAGTTGATGATCGCCTAAATAATTTGGCCGGAGAAGGAACCCAGAACCTGAACGCAGCAGGTACCACCACGTTCCGACCTGCAATACTCATTGAGCGTTTTCCAAGGTCCACCTCGTTCTGGTTTTCTTTAGGTTTATACTGCAAAATCTGTTTCCGTGCCCAGCACAATCTTTTTTAATGAATATTTTCTGATTTTAAATGACATTTTGAATTTTAATATGGTCTAGTCTAGTAAAGTTTTTAACCGTTAATATACCACTTTATACAATTTCAAGTTTTTTTGTTTTGACTAAGTCTTACGGGGCCTATTGGACCCACCATGTATTTCAGTAGTCATTGACATTATTTTAAGCATTCCTTCGTCATTTAAGTTCGGATACGGGCTGGACCATCGGGGTTCGATCTCCGACGGGGGCAGAGGATTTTTCCTCTAACCTCTGCGTCCAGACCGGCTCTGGGGCCCACCCAGTCTCCTGTCCAATGGGTACCGGGGTCCTTTCCCGGGGGTAAAGCCGGCCGGGGCGTGATGCTGACCACTCACCCCCATCTAGTGCCGAGGTCAAGGAAGAGAGGAGCTATACCTCCACTCCCCCCAAGCGCCTACATGGCGTATAGTGGGACAGCTTTCCTTTTTTATTTGCAGTAATATATTCCTGTCCATAGTCATTTTGGGAAAACTCGAGTTTGCATAAGAAAATATGCAGTAATTTCAGCAAATAGGATACATTTGGCATTTTTATGGATTTGTGCTACTGAACAATGTCTTGGTTTAGCGTCTCGTCTTTGACAGTCGTGAGATATCTCCGATTAAGATTAACGATTCTGTCTTCAGTGTCTGCTTCAAATTAAATTTCTAGAGGTGTGTACCTAGACGCTCCCAGTTGATACGTAATGCACGTCAGACACGCTCTGTCACTGACGTGCTGTCACATCACCACATTCACCCTCTCTGGCACCAAATGCATTGAACAACTAAACAACTAACTTCATAGAGTAGCTCCTTCTTTAGTAGCTTACAGTCGCTTAGCTAGATTAGAAATTCTCTGTCTTTTATAAGATCGAATGTCTATTTCCGTCCTCATCAGAGCCCGCCACTGTTTCATATCATCCACCAGACCAATTTAACCACACCCTACCAACTTATTCCCTTAATCTTACATTTTAATATCACCCTTCTGTCTACGCGGTTTTATAAGTTGCAGAAGAGAAACCTGTGGCTTCCCAACCAAATTTAAGTTCGAATCTCTTTTAAATTTGGTTACGTAAAAAGAAAATATTGGGCTAAACCTTTTCCGGAAATATGAACTCGTATCTTCCAATTAGTTTAGAACAGTGTGCGTATATGCGTGAATGTATATAATTACGCAATTTTTATCTCAATAATACAGATTGTAAAATCAATCTGTGGCCTCTACAGTGTTTAAACAACCCAATTATTTCTCCCTCTCAGCGGGCAAAGTCAGCATCTGATTCGCTCAGAACTACTTAACCTTGTTACATTATTCAGTTCTCTACGTACACCGTACTAAGGAGAATTAATGGACGCATTTGCTGAACGTTCTTCAAAACTAAAGGAAATGAAGCTCCGTTAAATAGAGGAAAAGATTACAATAAAATCACGTGTGCCTTATTGTATATGAAGTTGTAAATTTGTTCAAGAACACGATTTGTGTAACTTTATTTTAATTAAGAATTTTGTAATGCGGTTTATAGTTCTTTACAAAGACTTGTTTTCAGATTAATTTTTAGTTTAAACATATTTATCTTTATTTACACTGATATATGAGTCCATTCGTACGTTAGGTTAGGTTAGGTTAGGTTAGGTTTTCTCTTGTATGGTCTCTGAATTGTTCATTATGCGTGCTGCGTTCTGGTGGCCGAAGTGGGAACTATCGAACAAGGCGTACCTCTAAATCAGGGGTGGCCAACCCAAATGATCTTTCGGGCCACTTTGGAAATGCATCATAACTCCGCGGGCCACATATAAAATTATAGACATTTTTTTGGAGTGAAAAATTGAAACATAATGAGTTATTATTATTGTTTACTATTATTCATTATAAAATAAATATATTTTGTAAAAGTGTGATGAATCTCGCGGGCCGGAAAAATGTTCAAGGCGGGCCACGGGTTGGCCACCCCTGCTCTAAATGAACGTTGCAAAGGACGCGTGAGAGTATTTTGTGTGTTGCTGTACAGTATACCATCTCTGAGCTTCTGTATAGTTCAGGCGCCAGAATAATGCCTTGGAGCCAAGAGTTGACTAGGAAATGGATTAAGCATTTGTTACTGTATATGTCCAATTAGTTGCTTGGAGTCTCTTGATGACAGATTGGACAACTGCCACCGACTTAATTGGTTACGTCTGGTTAGTTACGATTCCAATTAAGTTGGAAATTTAATTTCTACATTTTACTTTGTTTCTCATACTGAAAATTTCACGGAAAGACAATGTACAGTTTAAGGAGACGTGTTTGGTAAAGAATTGTCTTCAACGTTTTGTAGGAATAATTGTTGTCTTTCAACTCCTCCTGTCAGTCGTTTTCAATTCTTTTGTCGTAATTTTACGTGAAGCTAGAACTCAGTGCCTTACTCCCTAATTTATTACTTTAAAATGTTGCAATGACCAATGATATTACTTTAATTTGTCACAATCTAATCTTATTTAAATTATTTGAAATCTCATTACTGTTTTAGCTACAGCGTCCATAATTTTCACGAGGGTGGGGGTGGGTAATAAATCCTCTAAATTAGCCAACATTTCTGTACAAACATAGACAACATTGGGGGAGGGAGTGGTATATTACTTTTGGTGACGTACATCTAGCAGAGTTAAATTTTATGAGTAATTTCCAATGAAAGTATTAAGTCTTGCATAACGTGATAAAGATTGACTCAGACTTAAATACATTATTTAAACGATAATATCAGGTGGCATTTGGGACTTGCTCAGAAATGACGATCCCAACTGTGAAGTTATAATTTTGTTTGTTCACAAAATCGAAATTTATGTGAAGTGTAAAGATAGACACAGAAAATTCTGTAATCTGCAGTTGCAGGTGATGTGTTAATTTCTGTGACTTCAAGTAAAATTAAGCACGAAGAAATCCCTCTCTCTCTCTGTGGCGTAGAAAATTCTTTGAAAAGTCGATTGTATACTCTTCTTGAAAAGAATACCCCACTTTCTTTATGGAACCCGAAGGTTCGTCACCGTGTTCACAACATCCCACCACAGCACTCTATCCTGAGCTAGCTGTATCCACTTCGCTCCATCGATTCCCATCTGCCTAACGTCCATCTCTGCGTAATCCTCCCATAAAAAGGCCTAGGTCTTCCCAGCGGTCTCCTCCCCTCCCCAAACAACACCCGTTAAACACTTTTCCGTTCCCCAATGCGTGCTGCATCTCACGCCCACCTCATCTCCCTAATAATATCAGGTGAGGAGTACAGGCCGTGAAGCTCGTCATCTGAAAATATTTTCACTATCCGTCTTCCTCCCTTTTTGGTCCAAATATCTTCCTCAACGTTCTGTTCTGAAAAAAAAACCTTACCTTGTGTTCCTCCCTCAAAGTGAGAGACCAAGTTTCACACCCATATGAAGAATCTTCGGTTGATATAAAATACAAGGAAAGCATCAGCTAACATTAGTATGATATATAAAATGTTAGGACGGTAGAGGTCTCGAATTTCTTGTACTCAGTCCAGAGCGAAAGTGAATTAATTGTAAGTTCCGGGCGTCGATGTCTTTCCTGCTTTAGATCCGTGCCACAGAAAGTGAGGACGTATCTCGAAGGTGCATTATATAGACTGCTCATAATATTAAGTAGGATTTGAGGTTCTGACCCCGGCGAGTCCGAAGATGGCTGTCTTCTGGGTTGTAGCGCCGTGTAGTCTGGTATACGTTTACCAACGCTTCAGAGGTCCTTGCTGCCTCCATCTTCTATGACGCTGGTAAAATTATGCCATACTACACGGCGCTACAACCGAGAATAATATTAGTGAAGAAGTTCCTCACAATTGGAGGCGGATATTAGAATTATTTTAAGTATCTTATATTCTCCACAGAATATGTACATACAGCCACAAAACCATCTTGCATTAAACGCACGTCGTCTGTTTTATGAACGGCTCGTACGCCCCCTCCCCCGGTACCCCTGCAGGTTTTCTTGTAACCGTCCACAAGTTTCTGTAATGGCGGACTGCAAGAGGGTGTGACTTCATAAAACAATTATACTAGCTTGTACATTTGTCTCTGAGGGCGAGAGTTTCCAGGGTGCAGTAGCCACGGCTGAAGAGTTGAAATGAGATACTTGAGATGAGGTTTAAAGATAGTTTCTGTGAAATTGTTTCGTGAAGAGCAGAGATACGGAGGGCTCCTCCTCGCCCCTCTTTCTCAGTGCTCGAAAGGTCTTGGGGATATATCCGTTCATGAGGAACACAGGAAGTAGAGATCAGCTTCTCATAATGATTCTTAAATTCCTTTGTTGCAAGAGCTTCGGCGATGTACTCGAACTTGGTGAGTATGCTTGTAATTTTGGACTCTTAACACTCTAAAGCTCAGTGTCATCTGTGTATCACCTGATATACCATTTAACAACTTTGAATTTTGCTCAGAGCATGAATGTATTGCTTTCGTGTGATTTACAAAACGACAGTTTTACCTGTTGTTTTGTACGGGAGTCAAACCTGGTCTCTTACTTTAAGGGAAGAATACGGATTGCGGGGTTCTGGGAACGGGGTGTTGAGGATAATATTTGTACCTAGCAAGAGGGATGAAGTGAGAAAAGTGTTTATTGTGGAGCACCATGTCTCGTAACCTACACTAGATATCGTTACGATTATCAAATCAAGGAGGATGCTGTGGGCGGGGTGGATGGGACACGTAAGAAGTGCGTACAAAATTTTTATTGGTAAGTCGGAATGGAAGCGACCACTTGGCTTATATGGGACGATAATATTTAAATGAATCGGAAGGGAATAAGATTTTAGGTCATGGATTGCATTTATCTGGGTCACGACAGAGGCAGTTAGCAGGCTCTTGTGAACATGCTGTCTTTATTTACGACGTGTCAGAAGTCCGAACTGTCTTTATTTTTCCTTTGGAAACGCAGTCTTTGAGGTATTGGCCGGTACAGTCTGCTTGGGCCAGAAACAAGGTTTGTGGCAGGATTTTATGACATTCAAGATTTTAGTTGAAAAATGTCGTGTGTTTGTCTAATAAACGCAACGGCGAATGACCGGAAATGCCGACTGCTACAAATCCTTTTGCGTAGCGCGGTTTTAACATTATAATTTTTAACTTATTTGTCCGTAAATTCCGAAACCAAAATGAAAGAACGACCTCCAGGTAGCTTTCCTGAAAATTCTGTTCTTCATTACATATTTCTCGGTATTTCGTCTGATTCATTTGAAGGTTTCTTAGAAACAGGGTTAGGTTAGGTTAGGTTAGTTATCGATGTAGGCTGTTCCGTTCAGGAATGTGTGCGACCCACGTGCGTTCAGAAGGTTACGCACAAATTGCTTCTCGTCTCGCGAAAGGTCACAACGACAGAGCGAACCAACATAAATGTTACCAGAACCCCCCCACGGTGGTTCAGATGTCGATGTTGGTCTTGCGTGTGCTTGTAGGTAGATACCAACGTTTCGCAGAAATATATCGCCTCCATCTTCAGGGAAACATTTTCACCTTGAAAATGAAGGCGATGCATTTCCCCGAAACGTCAGTGATCATACTAAAAATTGCATGACGTCATAAATAACATTACCGGAATTCGTTACTGTTTTGTTCCAAACTGGCCACAAACTTCCGTCGCTCAGATTCCGTCGTTGCTAGAGAAGAGGTCTGACTGCTCCGGGAAGCCAAATTTCCCTTTCACATTGATAGCTGCTGTTTTCCATTAGCTAATGTTTCAGGCATTCAGTTCTGTTTTACTGTTGTGGTTTTTTATGGTAAATTGTCATTGCCGAATTCTATTCCCGAAACTTTTCGCACCGAATTAGAAAAGAAGGTATTGTACTTCTAACTGGGAAACTAATTTCAAATGCATCACGCAGTCTGAAAGCAAATAAAACTGTCTTGTACAGGATCTCAGATGGGAACGTCACGCATTTATATTAATCAGAACAATGTTACGTTGTGCGTATCCGCACAGATCTTCGTGTGACTGCGTTTACAATTAGCTAGGTGATTGTGTGCATACAGAAATGAAAGCAGTGTAGTCTGGTAGAAGTTTTCTGGTTTTCCAGAGGTTCCTGCTGCCTCCATAATCAGGGCGATATCATCCTGATGATGGAGGCAACCCAGAAGACAAACATCTTTGTACTCGCCGCCTTCAGATGATTATGATTTGTTATTGACTTCAGGTGGCATCTCGTACGATAAGATTGCAGTTCAGTTTTTGACGCTGTCGTAGATAAACTGTGCCCGAATCATTAACCAGCTGATTTTCGTAATGGTGAGGTGTAGTGTTTTCTTCGCGGTACGGACTGAATTCGTAAATAATATTCAGACGATCTTCGGCTTCAAAGGGTTAACCAGCTGATTTTCGTAATGGTGAGGTGTAGTGTTTTCTTCGCGGTACGGACTGAATTCGTAAATAATATTCAGACGATCTTCGGCTTCAAAGGGTTAACCAGCTGATTTTCGTAATGGTGAGGTGTAGTGTTTTCTTCGCGGTACGGACTGAATTCGTAAATAATATTCAGACGATCTTCGGCTTCAAAGGGTTAACCAGCTGATTTTCGTAATGGTGAGGTGTAGTGTTTTCTTCGCGGTACGGACTGAATTCGTAAATAATATTCAGACGATCTTCGGCTTCAAAGGGTTAACCAGCTGATTTTCGTAATGGTGAGGTGTAGTGTTTTCTTCGCGGTACGGACTGAATTCGTAAATAATATTCAGACGATCTTCGGCTTCAAAGGGTTAACCAGCTGATTTTCGTAATGGTGAGGTGTAGTGTTTTCTTCGCGGTACGGACTGAATTCGTAAATAATATTCAGACGATCTTCGGCTTCAAAGGGTTAACCAGCTGATTTTCGTAATGGTGAGGTGTAGTGTTTTCTTCGCGGTACGGACTGAATTCGTAAATAATATTCAGACGATCTTCGGCTTCAAAGGGTTAAAAGGTTAAGGAGTAATGTATTGGAAAGGATGTGGAAGGAAATGGTTGTGGAATAATTGCGGGTATTTACCCGACATGTGCCTGAAATGACAAAGAAAACCACGAAAACTCTAGTCAGGATTTCCGGTTCTAGGATCTCGTAAATACGAATCAGTAAGCCTGTCTATTGCCTACATAAAATCCACGGATTTTGATCACTGGATGTAAAAATGTATTTAAATTTTGCAGTGGAATATAAACTCGATTTTGGAATCTGTATTTTGCGAACTGTTATTTGTGATGAAAATTTTTAAATTCATTGTTTGAATTTTTTTTTTTGTAATGTAAATTAAGTCTTTGGGGCTTTGAGTGGCAGGTCTCAGCGTCATTACTCAAGTTCTTCCAGTTTTTTCAGTCTTCCGAAGTAAGTAATAAAACTGCTCTGAAGTGCTCCGCATTTTGTATTCTTAAAAAGAAAATCTCTGTGTTACCTGTCATGATTTTTTATTCTTCCCGCTGGAGTAAATTTAATTAATCCGTTCTGTATAGCTCCGTAAAGTGCCCAAGAATTAATCTTAAACATTTTATGTTCAAAGATATAAAATTTTGTTTCAGACTTAAAAGCATGATAACTTTTGTTTTGATTCTTTGATGACGTAAACGTTAAACTGTGCTTTATAGACGCCGTTAAAGTTTAATGTTTTGCATATTCTTGGTAGGACTGGTTATATAGTACGTCAGTGCCTCATTGTGTCTCGTTGGTAATGGTGGTCATTCGTTGGTCGCACAAAACCTTTGTTTATGAAATGGTTTGGAATGTTTTTTTCTCTGACTCCTAGTTTATTTCGCTGTTCCGTAAGTGTTGCAGTCAGGGACACAGCACTAATAAATAACATTTCACTCAAAGTACTCTGGTAATCAGCTCGGTTAGTGTCTAGTGAAATTTCTGTACAACAGCGCAAACGAGACTTGCTCGGATACAAGGACTGAATTTAAGGTGACTTGATACCAGTTTTTTTTAAATAAGGTGTTTGACGGATTATTACGTAAGTCGTTTTAACTCAGTTTGTCTTCCTCATTCTGTCTATATTTAATCACAAAAATCAATATCTTTCCTTCGAAACGTAGGGAACCAAAAATATTATGTATTTATTTGTAGTTTGTATAACAACGCTTCGTTAGTAGCTCAGACTATATGGCATCGGAAAAAATGTCCTTAAAACCATACACTGCAACGTTGCATTTTCCATAACAAAGTAGATTGATACGAACTCGGAATTCATAAAGTCCATTCCGGTAAAAAAAGTAACTTTGTTTCCCTCGTCGCACTAGCATATCTCTAGATTTTACGTCCGGCTAGCAGCCCACAGGGTACAGGGGTTTAAATGTATTATTTCTGTTTGATAAAGAATAAAATGTATACAGGGTGTGCACAAAAGAATGTTATAATTTTAAAGTTCTAAGCAGCCACATTTTATTTTTGAATCATTTTCAAAATGCTTAGTTATTTTCTGCTCACTTTATATTATAAAATAAAAATAATGAAATCCAATCCTTTTGGAGGGGCGTGGACATGGAACGCCACAGTAAAGAACTATATGAACTGTGAACGTCCAATTTTCTTTGCCGATTTTTAATATTACGTTGTTATTTTCCTGTGACAAGGGATTTGACATAAAGTGGGCTGCTTTATGTTTCGGATTAATTGTCGTGTCAATTTCACCTCTGAGACCAGTCGGATTTTTAAAGTTAGGCGAGAATATTGCAGTTTATTTTCACAGCAGCTCACCAGATTGCGTTATAGTACACACGCTGAAAAAAAATAATGGTTGAAAATGTCCTTATTGCGGTGCCGGAATTTATAACTTGTGTTGGGCAAGGCCGTGGTCTAGGCAACACGGAGTTTTCCTCCGTGGCATCCCAACAATTACTCCATTCACACACAGAAGAAGGCAATGGCAAACCACTTCTGGATCATCTGCCAAGAACGTATATTAACAGGTCCCAGTCCGAGAAAAGGATGGAAGGATCCTGTTCTTATGGACCTGTCGTCAGACAGAACACTATAAAAAAATGTCCTTATTAATTTGTCTGCATTCATGTAGGTATAACACGACTTGAATCGACTTTCGCTTATGTTATTAGAAGCTTTCTCTGACTTGTGTTGGATTTAGGATACCGTGATTGGTCTATACTGAACCTGACCTGATTTTTAGGTCCAACTTTCTCACGCATTTCTTTTTATCAGAGGTCTTTAATTTCACCTGGCTCCAGTGGACGCTGCTCTCCATGGACCGTTTGTCATCACAAATACTGTCGGTGGTCCCTAGTTACATGTAATATCCATTGGAAACCATTCGATGAAACTGATATTAATTTAAACAGAGTATTTATATAAGGCACCGTTTCATGTTTAAGAGTACTTGGCGACACTTCAATGTTTATGAAAACCCAAGCGAGGCTCAAAGGCGAGCCTCCTTTTTGTGTCGGCACAAAGACTTTCTAGGTTATTGAAGCGGTACGATTTAATGATCCCCGGCTTAACAGCTTGTCTCGTAGCAATCCCGAGCTCATACGGAAAAGTGTACAGGTAGGACTCGGTTTACGCCGCTCCACTTTTGCGCCTCTCATAGATCACGATTGGAGGCGGTGATGAGTCATGACTCTGCCTGACTACCCAGACACAGATGGTCCCGACATTGTAATGAAACTACAGCCTAAAATTTAAATAATTAAACAAAAAACGGAATATAAAATGCGACGAGAAAAAGGAAATTACATTAACCACGGACTTAGAACTGCAAGTGAACTGACAATACGTAAATTTCATAAAATTATTAATTTTTCAAGTATTTTGTGTCGATTACTGAAAAATCTTGGAACGGAACCTAATGTATTTACATATGTTCCCAATACATTTTTGCTTCAATTTACTCATCTTCGTTTTACGCCGGAAATCTCAGGAACCTCACCCCGGAGTAAACCGAGTCCTACCTGCATCGCCTTTGTCAGCTGTTACCAACTCCCAGGTGTCAGAGTTTGTACCAGGAGACCAGCAGACGATCTGTGATCTTGTTGTCGACGCTAACCTATAAAGCGTTCCGTGTGTTATACGCCGTTCGATGCGATACCCTCGAAATGGGTTTCACATAGCGAATATAAAGGTCCAGGTAATAATATTAATCAAGGCGGCAACTCTAATTAAATTTTTGTCGGTAAATTTGTTGATAAGCTTTTGTTTGGCGCTAATTACTTTCATGGCCGCCGTGGTAAAGATTCAGAGGCGGGGAAGTTGTATCTGACCTGGCAGGTCATAGCTCTCCTTCCAAATCCACAGTAATTTGCCTAATTTACGTCTTCCTGCTGGAGATTATGAAGACTATTACTCTTTTTTTTGTCTATCTTTGTTGGTACAGTAACTTCTCTCTGGTCCATTGCAGCCACACAAAAGTGATTTTAATAATTGGAACGACCATGCACCACAACCAGTTATGAGGATAATCACGTTGCTATGTTGTGGAGCCAACAAATTACATACCGCCCGAGTAAATCCAACATAATATTACGAATCAGAAAAGAAATGTGTATTATTTATGTTTATTTACCAGATAGTGTAATTGCGTCATATTGTGAATATTATATCAATTATTTATTTTAATCCGTCTGATCACAATATAATTTTATTTAAAATTTCTTATAATTAAGATAATAAAATATCATTCATGTTCCATATCGATTGATCGATTTACATTTCGGAACATTTACACAACATGTTTCGGTTTTTATAAAACCATCATCAGGTGTAAAATATATCTAAGAACTTAAAACTCAATTATGATTTCTGTTGTGTAAATGTTCCGAAATGTAAATCGATCAATCGATATGGAACATGAATGATATTTTATTATCTTAATTATAAGAAATTTTAAATACCAGGTATTGCGTTCTAATACATTCTTTTGTGAAAAGTAAAGTTTGTCCCACTATACGCCATGTAGGCGCTTGGGGGGAGTGGAGGTATAGCTCCTCTCTTCCTTGACCTCGGCACTAGATGGGGGTGAGTGGTCAGCATCACGCCCCGGCCGGCTTTACCCCCAGGTACGCATTGGATAGGAGGCTGGGTGGACCCCAGAGCCGGTCTGGACGCTTGTCACAAGTGTCTTCGTATTTTCTGTACGGATTTTATATCACAAGAAACCGCACAGTATAGATCATAAATTCCTCTAGTTCTCCTGTTTATCTCCCCGCAGATTACTGGCTTTCAAAAGAAACAATTTTTTTTACAAGATTCTCGAGTCTTGTCTGTTGTGTCCGGAAACCACGCCGGTCAATGCTGTTGACTGCCGGAATTGTTACAGTATATATGGTTTTATGGTTATAATTCCACAAGAGGCACTTCAGTTATGACCATAACTGAATGCTTCGTGTCTTTTACTGAATAACCACGAAGAGAAAAATGTATCGGACCTGAACTCACAGGACGGGCGTTGGAAATCGATCAGCAACATCGAGCACATCCTGTTATAAACATGCAGGAACCAACAGGACATAGAAGAATCCTTATTCCTGTTAGGCCTCTTGTACTTCTGGCCTCTGTCCACAATTTTGTACTCCAGTTTTGAAACCACGCCGTCATGGTCGCTCATAGACAGTGGAGGGACTTCAAATATGGATGGTAGTAACGGACTACTTACCGTAAAATCATTTTATGAGAGATACCGGATGTTAAAGCAGATGGTACGTATAGTTACCACTCGGCTTTAAACCGTTAATTTTGATTTAATTTGGTCCTGTGTTCGCGGTTTTGGGGTCCGCAGTGGCTGCTTGGTCGCTGGGACCGTAGGTTCGAATCCCACTCAAGCCATGGATGTTTGTCCGCGTTGTCCTGTGTACAGGTAGAGGCCTTGCGACGGGCCGATCCCTCATCCAAGGAGTCCTACCGAATGTCTATAGATCGAAACCAACGAAAGGTTGGGACCCGCAGTGCTCAGGAACTTGAAAGAACGGGTCGTTCCCAGTATCCCAGTTAGTGCTTTGACTTTATAGATGGCTTCAGTTACTCCGACTTTCTGTGGGTAGAAAATGCGATATTCATTTGTTCCCAGTCGCTCTCTTCGCTTTGGCGTGCGTTCAGTTTGCTACCCCAATCTGATAACTGCCTGTCTCTACGGTGGACCGTCCAGTCTCTCTTGGTCTTTTCATCTCCTTCTGGATCTTAGCTGAGATAACTCAAATAATATCGGTTTTCAGCATTGAGACCAGCGATAGCATGTCAGCAGAAAAACAACTTGCACCCTGCCTTGTTGATTTAACGAGTGTTTCGAGCAATGCGTGAGACTTTGGCCAACTATCCTTTCCGAGGTTGAGCTGTTTGGTCCCTGCATCGTTTTCTTGGGCGACCAAGGTCTCGTTTTCCATAAGCTTTATTTAATAATGCCTGGCGTGGATAGCGAAGTTTTGACGTACGTCCTAGTTAAAAGTTTCTTTTGTCTTAAGTTTTTTCGACAATATATACTACCCCTATCTCTCTCTCTCTCTCTCGCTCGCTTAATATGCTCACTGCTCATTTACTGTATCACCACATTACGATCTCTTAAAAGCTTTTTTGTTCATCTTACGGGTGTTTAATGTCTTGTGTATGTAATACCCGTTATAACATATTAAGGTGAAATTTCATTATCTGACATACGATATCGTAAGTGCGGGAGACAATGGAAAGTTTTCTGTAGGATCCGTGAGTGTAAATTATGTTTGTGTATAGTGTACGGAACTAACATTCTCACCTGGGTCATTGCAACATAATTTATTTACCGACAAAATGAAATGGGCAGTTTATAGTTGATCTATTTTCTTTCAGATGCGTTGTTTTAATATATCTAATTGTTTGTACTCTTCGAGAAGAATGGATTTGTGTGTGTTTAAAAGTAAAAAAAGAAAAACTTTGTATTCATTGTTTTAGAGGATGAAATACCAAGGAATTTTTAATTCGTCCTTATTTGTTTCGAAGTTCAAACTCAGTCCGAGAATGTGTACGAACATTGGAACGGAGCCTAGAATTCTAAACTTCGTAACTCGTTTAAACCGGCGAGACTTAGCAGACTGCAGTGGAACGGACTTGTGATAGCGAAGTCCATTACTTTGTAAGTTCCGAGCTCCTCTTAACTACTAACAGAAGCAACCGACTACGCCATATCGAGATTCTGTTTGACAGAGTTAAAAGTAGTAAACATTTATTTTGAAGCTCGAAGTTGTCTCAGTAATACTGAAAATTCAATTCTTACCTCAAAGAGAACATCACGCGTCTCTAATACAAAGGTCAGTTGGTTAATTATGTTTAGGTAAATAATACATGTTTATTGCGAGGATGTGCGAAGCAAATACTTAACACTGTGGGGGGGGGATGTAAACTTATTATTGGAATCCTACAAAAATTCTGAACGGATTCATAATTTCAGAAATATTCCTGGGTTTGGACCAGGCCATAATGCGGAAGATGAACGAGTAGCACTGATGAAAACCTCATTATTTAACGCTTAAAATGTGGAAATGTGTCCACAAGTTGTATTCATGAGTTTTATTTTCGTTTCGAGGTTTTACTCAGGGATAAATGGAGTTGATGTCAGGACAGAACGCGTACCAAATCGACTGATACTTGCAAAATTGTATTTTCGTGGATTCCAGAAACAAATTTTAAAATATTATTCACACTGACCTCGTTCTTAGACCTTAATGTAATTCCTCATTAATAATTTTTAAATGTAACTTTAAAGTCGATGTTATGTCGTAAGCAATGTTGAATGCTATATGTAGGATATCACTCTTAAGTAGTCCATGGATTAGAAATTTGCCTCTTTACGTGGACCTCAATCCACATTTGTGTCACTCCGCCGTGGAAGCATCACATTTATTTTATTATTATTTTTTTTTATTTAGTGTTCTGTCTGACGACAGGTCCATATGAACAGGATCCTTCCATCCTTTTCTCGGACTGGGACTTGTTCATATTCGTTCTTGGCAGATGATCCAGAAGTGGTTTGCCATTGCCTTCTTCTGTGTGTGAATGGAGTAATTGTTGGGATGCCACGGAGAAACCGGGGAAGGCAATTCATTTCTCAATATTACCCTACTGTAATGTTTTATGCATTTCTCATCCTACCTGTATATCTACGTTCCTAACCCATCTCAGCCGTGTTTATTTAATTCCGTGCTCTGATAACATCTGGTGAAGAGTGAAGGTTGTGAAGTTACTAATAAACCTCCTTCAGATTGACAGGGTGAAGTTACTTACGGAAATATCCTCTATGATATTTTAAAACTACCAGTGAATTTTTGTCTTGATATACAGGGTGATTCAAAAGTATGTTTGCAAACTTTGTGTGCGCGTTCCTCATCCTGTGCACATAGAATTCACGTTAGTGGCAGTTGAAATGCGTGAAGATTAATGGCTTCTAATCTATTTCGCAAGTCTCCTGTCTGACTAGTAAAACGTAGCTCTTTGAAAATGTTCTGAGAAGAGGTCGTTAGTGTCCCAGCGGTCAGTGTAAAATGTTTTTTCCTATAATTGCCTATTTGAGACTAAGGTCTATGAAGACCACGTCCTATGCGTTACTTTGCTATGTAGTGCCATGGATGGACAGACAAAATTGTACGTGGCTGTAAGGCTAAAGTGTGTAGCGTGCTTTTTGCTTGTGAGGTAGGTTAATCTGCTTTCTTCAGGAGGTTGAACTGAACAGAAATTAATATTTTAACTTTAAGTTATATTTCTTTAGATTTTTCTCTCCCTTAATCTCCCACTTACGACGTCACGAAATCTTGGGAATAACTTAGCAAAATTAAACCGTCCTTTCTTTTTATTTCCATGGAAGGTTAGGTCACGGCAGAGTTCCAAAACTGAGACGTAATTGCAGTAAGGCAACGATTAACAAATTTGGAGACCACGATCTCAGGAACTCGCCCTGAGACTCCTACGGTCGGTGGGAACTGGCAGATTAACATTATTATTCAATAAAAATGTTTTAATGCAATAAATTTAATTAAATTATAATCCTGATGGACAAGGAAATTCAGAAGAAGTCGGAATGTGCGTTGGCCTTTGAGCCCGGAACAGCCATTAGACTTAAAGCCCATTCCCTTAATTAAACAAGAAGGTTATATAAATATATTCCTTGCCTCTTTACATTTTGATAGTTCATTATGCAAAATCTTGGTGGGGTTGGAGGTTTGGTTGTGCAACGTGTGGATGGTCGCTGCATTAATTCCATGTGGATTGGCAAACAGAAATAGAGAAAGAATTTAAAACTTAATGAAACCGAAGTTGAAGACGACTGTCTTCTGGGATGTTTGCGCAGGAGACCGCCATCTTATACTCGCCCCGTGAGAACCTGAAATCTCATCGAAAATGAAGTTATCGTAGTTGTATAATAAATTCTTCTCGGGCTACTAGTTGTGTCAGATGGTTCAAATGCGAAAAATAATGACATTTCGAGAACCGTCTTGGTTATGATGTCTTCAGTACCCTGAGGACGTGGGCGAAGATGGTTCTCGAAACGTTGGTATTTTCACCTTTGAACCATCTGACATGGCTGGTAGCCAGAGAAACGTTAATTATACTTCGTCGCCGTTAAAACTCCATATCATTTTTGGCTTGTAATGTTTGTTTTATCATTTTAATTATGTAGGTACTAAATTATAATGTTGAGATGTGGTCTTCCAGTTTTGAGTAAAGTGACAGTCCAGTGGTAGTGATCCGTCTCAGAATTATTAGCCACCAGCAGACATGTGTTCCTACGAATGTGCACGGAATCAACAGTTCAGTTCTGTGGACTCGTCCGGTCCGTGTTCGAGTAGGTAATTTCAGTTCGCAGTGGAGTAGGATGTGTCCAGAAGATTTCTGTGTGACCTCGTGCACTTTACGCTACCAATGTCCAACGTCCATATTGTGCGGAGGTGTTCTCTGATGTGAGAGAACCGATGAGCCAGCCCCTTGTCCGAGATCTGTCCCCTGGTGTGGACGATGACAGCGGCCTCTCGTTAGGCCGATGGATCGGCGAGGAAACCCGTCGAGGCCTGCCACCGTACGTGTACAAGTATTACCTTAATCGCACGAGGGCGTTCCGAAGACAGAGTTTGAAGGTAAGGGTGACCGCAAAGCTGTCGAGTGATCTGTGTTGTTTGCTGTGGTCTCGGATGATGTATCGTTGTTGTGGGCAGAACTCTGTCTGCCCAGAAGATGATGCAGTGTATAGTTCACACTGGTAATTTGCATCTTATCTGACTTACACTGGATGGCTTGCGTCCTTTCAAGTTGTGGGTCAGAATTGTTATCGAAACAAGTAATTCCTCTTACAGATACTTTGAAAGTGGTGTTTTGCTGTGTGTCACTATCTGAACTCGATAACGCAGACATAAAGTAAGAACTCGTCTATTTATCAAGTGTTCTACCGTTCCAAGACTTACCTGATTTACATTTGGTAATGAAATGCGCGGGTCTTTAATTCCGAATATTTTTAAACATAAAGCTGTAGTTCTGTTAAATTGTAAAAAAAAAAGTCTCGTTTCCTTACAAATGCTATATTTGACACGTGTCATTCGCATTTCCCTATAAATTACAATTCTGATTTATATTGTCCTTTGGGGTATATTTGATATAATCGACGTTTCGGGAGTTTATTCTGCTCCTTGTCTTCAAGCCGTTGATTATCATCATACTGGCAGATGATTTTTCTTTTGTATTCTAGGATCGGGGGCGACGATAGGAATCAATCATACGTTCTCTTAAATACTAGGTTATTCCTCTAACCACAATTTCACCTTAGAATTGGCGGTGTCAACGTAACTAAACATTGTCATAGGTGTTTAAAGAATTTTGCGGATGTTTTCTTAAGACGATGTAGCGTGTCTTTCTGGTTACATGCCGCTGCGAAAAATTGAGGTCAGACATTTAGGCATTAATAGTTTCCTTCGAGTACAGAAGTTGTTAGAATATTTTTATTTCGTCTTTCGGAAATTGAGGTTCTGTAAATAAATTGCAATGCAGTTATTATGCAGATTACCTCTCGGACAGGCTTCCGTGGTGTATATCGATAGTGAACTGTTTCTCTATGGAATTTTCTTTGCTTTGTACCTTATTTATTTATTTATTTATTTAGTGTTCTGTCTGACGACAGGTCCATATGAACAGGATCCTTCCATCCTTTTCTCGGACTGGGACCTGTTCATATACGTTCTTGGCAGATGATCCAGAAGTGGTTTGCCATTGCCTTCTTCTGTGTGTGAATGGAGTAATTGTTGGGATGCCACGGAGGAAAACTCCGTGTTGCCTAGACCACGGCCTTGCCCAACACAAGTTATAAATTCGGGCACCGCCGAGAATCGAACCCGAGACCCCAGGATTACAAGGCCAGCGTTCTAACCGCTAGACCACCTCATCTTATTATTATTTAGTGTTCTGTCTGACGACAGGTCCATATGAACAGGATCCTTCCATCCTTTTCTCGGACTGGGACCTGTTCATATACGTTCTTGGCAGATGATCCAGAAGTGGTTTGCCATTGCCTTCTTCTGTGTGTGAATGGAGTAATTGTTGGGATGCACTTTATTCCATTCTCTTATCTGTGATTTATTATTTCATATATTCGATATTGCTAACTAATTGTAAGTATTTTACATTACTTGTTATTACTTTTAATTTTTTTAGGTAATTTCGTTTCTTAATGGAATTACGAGTAAGATAAATAATGTCAAAGCCTCTCGTGTTAATGAAATGTTTCCTGGTCACAAGATTTACGTCGAAGTAGAAAATATAAATTATTTAAATGGGTGTTCATGTCAATGAAATGTAGAAATGCTTTGGAATTGTACTTTCTCAGGCTACTTTGTTATGAAACTGACTGTCTTCTGGGTAGTTGCTCTGTTTAGTATGGTGATAGTTTACCGACGTTTGAGAGGTGTTTCTATCATCAGGAACCTCCAACATTATCGCCCTGATGGTGGCAGCAGAAAACACTTTTGAAACGTCCCTGAACTTCTGCTACACTACGCGACGTGAGAACTTGAGATGGCACTTAATTTTTTATACTTCGAAACTCACATTTGTGTTGTAGTGTCACTGATACGTTAAGATATCGTCGATTTAAGTAACTACATTACGATAACAGCAATATTTATTTTTTCTGTTGAAATTCATTACATTGATATTTTGAATAGGACTATTATTTTACATGTGCTATTGTGGGCATTGAATTTTACTAATGTATAGAATTCACAAAAATTCCAATTACCTTTAGTTGTTTTGCATTCCCCATTCGCTTCATGTTATTTTAAATGAAACACACCTTTTGTGACGGAAGTGCATATTCATCGTATACAGTATAAAATTGTAGTAAAACGTGTTTATAAAATCCGTAAATTATTATAAAATTGGACTTTCTCTCCTGATGTTCAGCTCTCTCCCTTTCATTAGTTGGGCACGGATGAACACTTGAAATTGTGTAATTAAATTGAATAGCGTTCTTCGAAGGTGATTACGGTGCCTGTGAATTTTATCTGATGCTTAAATGCTCTCCTCGTACGTGACGTTGCTTAGGAACATCACAGGATGCACGCACACACACATTACTGATGCTGTTAGGGCTGCTTTATCCAATTCAGATGGTGAAATAATTCCTTTTTGCTGTCTCGTTAGAGATTTTAAGAGCACTGTGAGAATTTATAAAATATTTTGGCTAGTTCAACTTGTAAGGCCGATTCACGTGTCTCAGTAGCAGACACAGAGTTGTACTTGGTACCTCAGGCATTTCATACTTATGTTTTGAAATGTCTAGTCTTTGTTCTGAGTAATAATTGTGCTAACCGAAAAAAAATACATTACATGTTTTTAACATTTTCATGTCTTACTCGCTTCTCTTAATATGGATACATTTTGTGCTGGTATAAAATTACAAGTTACTTTCGTTTGGAAAGAGAGTAATGGGGTGATGTCATGCTCTGCCAAGGGCCGGCCTCTGTTTTAAGCCGTCGCTGGATGTCCGAAGGGGGTTGTTACATGTAACACAAGACAGAGATAACGGGACGTTTTTATAAGCGGTGGTAAGAATGAAATACTCAACGCATTTGAATTAAACTAATGAAAACTGTGCACGACGAACTGAAGTTTGTATACGGAAAGATTTATTCAGTTCGGATGATTCGTTTCACGGAAAAATGTTTTTATTTTGAATTTATAGAACAGGAATTTTGTTTACAGTTAGGTTTTTTTAAATCGAAATCGATGTTGAATAGAGCCCCCGTTTTTTTGGATTACCACCAACCGACAGAATCTGTCATGACCATAGAATGGCAGATACTCCGGTTTAAAGCACGTTCGATTACCGTGTTTGGAACGGGCTGAAAAATCCATTGAGAACTGTTTCACTCCTTTGGGTTATTGAAACAAAGAATTGAGATGTGTGCCCTCTCATTTCACAAGAGAACATCCGACCGACAATCAACCTTTGTAAATGTGTAAGGCCGTAATGACGTTCTGTTTAACTTCTGTTCCGATAAAAATTAAGAGTGAATGATAAATAAAATACTTATTTTATACATTCAAATACAGAACAGTGATCATAAGCGAAATATGTGTGTGCCTAATATAGACGTTACTTACAAAATTATAATAGTTCTTCCGGTTATTAATTATAGGCGTACTTGCCATAGAAGAGGCGATTACATTAGAACAGTTTTAAGACCTTGAAACATTTGATATTACTAATTTCTGAATGTTTAATATTCTAATTTTTTATCCGACACATTATGATTAAAATTACCTTAATTTTTATTTTATGTGAATTTTAAGAACGAAGTGTTGAGAAACGTGTTTGGGTCTACGTAATGTATAAGCAAATAGAACAGGCATATATTACAATTATAGCCTTTATAATCTGTACTCTTCCCATATTTCTGTTGTAGTGATTAATTAAGGAAAAATGAGATGGCTGTGATTTATATAAAGCACACAGAATTATAAATGCCAAGCTTAAGATACATAATTTAGGCATGAGATGAATCATAGAAACACTGTGTGTGACGACATGAAGTTGTCTTGGTGTGGGAACTACATTTTAGTGAGTAGGATTATAAGAGTTGGTTTCATACACATTTAATTTCTAGACCAGTTGGATCGACTGTCGTCTGCCAAATGAAGACTTTACGAAAGTTAATTATAAACACGAAATTCCTCCGTATGGGTTCTGAATAAACAGTGTTCCTTCCTGTACGAATGCCGCAGTTACATGAACAAGCAGACATTAACTCTTTTGTGAACGTGCCTTGTGTCATGTCTTACTCCCTTTTTAATAAATGCGTCTTCCTTGATTCGCCACTATTATTATGGCCACCTGAAGCTTATACATACCGTAAATAACTCGTCTAGCTTTATACCTCAAGATTTCAAACATCTTATTCAACTTTACGTTGTCAAAAGCCTTCTCCAAGTCTACAAATGCCATAATTGTAACGGGCTGTCTATTAATTATTTGTAATTCCCTCATTGCCACAGCTACATGAGACGTTTTAGCGTGTGAAGAGCACAGCGACACCGTGAGGATGGAGAAAAATGTTTCGCCGAAATGTCGGTGTCTGCCTGTGAGTCCTCATTTTCGCTGTTAGAATCTCAGAACCACAAACCAAAAACATCTTGCAACTAGTTTGACCCCACGTTCCTTCTTACATGAGGGATAAATTCGGCAAATGCTTCTGTGTCTACTTAAGACAGTTATTGCACAAGCAAGTGAAGCCTTCGGTTGTTTTCGTAGGTACGCGCGTATGGATCGGTCGGTTGTCATCTGATTCATGGTAGGGATGGACACGGAAATTCACCCGACTTACAGGCGCCTTGGATGGAAACGGGAAAGAATTTCAAAATTCTCGTAGAACGAACAATAAGAATATTACAGAAAAAGCAGAATTTATTCAACCGCATTTAGTATGAGTAGTTTTTTACGATGTTTTACTGCGCTGTATTACAAGTAGTTTCGACGCCTGTGGTTGGTTAGGTTTTTGTACTAACCTAAAGAATCTAGAGACGATAAAAGGAATATTTATGAATTAGAAAGTAAGTTAAAGTAAGCGCAAGTTTCCTAATTTAAAATACTAACCTAACCTAACCTAAACTAACCTAACCTAACATAACATAACCTAACCTAACCTAAACTAACATAACCTAAACTAACCTAACCTAAACTAACCTAACCTAACCTAACATAACATAACCTAACCTAACCTAAACTAACCTAACCTACTGACATTCGTATGGAGGGACTGACGAAGGCAGACGGAGCTGTAGGCCTGCTCGTTACTTCCCTCTGGTACTTCTGTTCGGATAAACGATAAGAATTATGACCCATTTCGTAATTGACTTCTTGCAAACTTCTTAAGTAACAGATAACTTTAGGTACTCTTGATACCTATTTATACGAAGCTCGGATTTTTGTTCACCGTCTTATAAGTTGATTTGGATTGCGTATAAAACAAAAGGACAGTCTTGCCTTTCCCTGCAATGCTTCAAGGTAGCCGAAAACATTCACTGTTTTGTGTTCCTTTCAATTCAGAACACATCGATCGAGTCGAATAGCTTTTACGATGAAACAAATCCATCAGCTTTTTAAAACTTAAAGAGAATACGAAGTTATGGTATTATTTCTTTCCAAGCTTTGTTCGTTAGCATATTGCCTTCATAGGTCTGCGATTACGTAAATCAATATTACTGCGAAATTATTAACACGTTCTTATACAAGTAGGATATGTCTCTTACGAGTATAAGAAGACATTTTAATACAATAACTGAAAATCTCATAATTTAGGCAGTAAATAATGATGACGTAACACTGTCTGTCGTCACCAGGAATCAGCTGAAAATTGACATGAAAGAATATAAATATTTATGATAATTTAAATAAATTGTAAGAGTAGGGTTAAAAAACCATTATGACGTAAACGCAACTGAGAATGTGTGTAATATTACTACTCTAAGTCTTTAAAATAAATTTAAGTTTTATTGTTTATTTTTTATGGACGCTAAAATAAGAATTTTGTAAAAGGAAAACTTTAAACCACCTACGATTTGTTTCGCTGGTTGAATGATACAGACTTGTGTAATGACTGTCATTCTGCTACATAGGTTAAATGGTGTTGAATGAGATTTGAATATCGCGAGTGATAACAGCGTATTTGTAAGTAAACTGATATTAGTTTGAAGTGACTGGTTAAACCACGAAAGCCTTCTTGAGTAATGGACGCACGGAATTTGACAAGACTCCATAATCATTCTGCAAAATGGTGACTGTGGCAAAGCCATGGTGCTGGGAGGTTCATGAACACAATACATGTAATTATTATCGGACAGTTGCTTTCTTTCTGATTCACAAGTTAATTTCGGACACGTCTGAGACTTTAATCACTTTCGGTCAGATTTCAAACGTATTCAGAACAACCGAAAGTCATGGTTAGTACTATTGACTCATATTAGGGAGGTCTCGGGTTAAAATTTCGACTCGTACACCGGCTATCCTCACTGAACTGTTCGTGATTTTACTCAGTCCTCCCAGGCAAATGACGTTACAGTACCTTAAATTAGGCTACGACCACTTCCACACGCTTTACATTTAATTTATTAACTGTCACCCCCTCGTTCGACGCTATATTGTATGAGCTACTGAATAAGCGTCATTAAATAAGTAAGGTATGTGCGTAAGAACTGTATTTCATGTGGCACTTTATAAATTTGCGTCTAGTGTTTTGAAAATTTTGTGGTTTTGTAATCCAAGTTGATTGCTGCTTTGCTGTAGTGGTATCTGAAAGTTTGTATTTTACAAAGCAGCGGGGGGGGGGGGGGGCGCTCTGCGGTTTGTTGACACGTCATGCATTTTAAAGATCCTGCCGGTATGTCGACGAGGTGTGTGAAGCTCGCAGTCTGCAGTTTCTGTTTGGAAATCCAAGCGCCTTCCCTTAACAATTCATAGGGACACTGATCTCAATCAGCGTCTCCTTAAATGTTTAACCACGATCTCTGTATACTTACACCTGTGCATTCCCCATTCGCATGAACACTTATATAGTCAAAAATAAAATTTGTCTTTTCATGAAAATAATTAAGAATCTTTAAGGAATCTTTATGTTGATAGTTATGTGTGAACCTGTTTTCAGTAGTAAGTTAGTAGTTTGTTAATCTGCCGTAAAATTTGAATAATCAGTCGTAATTTGTAAACTAATCAATCGTGAGTAGACAAGGCAAGGTGGATGAAGTCGCAGGTTCTTAAAAGGTTTATAACCGCAGATTTAAATCTTTCAAATCACTACATAATTTTTCAGTGCCCTTGTGCTGTGAATTATAATAACTAATTGCACCTTGTTTAAAGCTGGTTTTGAAAGTCTCTGTTTTAACGTTTGTTTAGAAGTAAGGCTAAGATTGAAAACAAAATACCGTTAGCATTGCATGGGTTTTCTAATGCCACAATTATTTTGGCGCCAGGGTAGTTAATATGACTGACTGTGAACTGGACGACAGGGGTTCGATCTACGACAGGCCTCCTGTCAAATGGGTACCGGGGTTCTTTCCCGGGGGTAAGCAAACCCCTGGGCCTGTGGTCAACTTAGTATAACCGTCTTCAGATGATTTACTATACATGAGCCAGGCGGCAAGTTGGCCGCCTTCACCTCTTATGAAAATAGACTCATAAGAACAGTTTTAATGCATTTATTAGTGAGGGTACCAGATCAGGTAAAGTCTCTCTTATGATGCGTGTCAGGAGCAAGGTCAAGTACGCTGCGCGCGCACCTCCATAATCGTTTTTATACCTAAAAAAATATTGTCTTGTTGTTTTCCGTCTTCTGCGTTACGTTTGCGTTGCGTTTTAATCTGTACAAAGGTGAGATTTGAGGTTCTCACGGCTACGATTATGAAGATGTCTCTCATCTGGGATGTTGTACCGTGTAGTTTGATGGATACTGAGAGACGTCCCTGAAGACATCCATCTTCGATCAGTGCCAAGTTCCTTTGTACTGTTCTATTCTTTTTGTTTGTTGTACGATGACTTTCTTTCTATTCTTTATCATCCAGTTTCTTCACAGCGTTCTCCTTCATTTTTTTTTCTTGTGTATTTTTATGGCTGAATCAGCGTCAGTATTTTTTTCGTTGCAAAATGAAAAAGTCGTGTTCTGCGCAGTGCTGGTAGTCTACTTTCCTATAATGAAGTCACAGTCAGAGTTTCATTTTATTTTCTACGGAAATGGTTGATTGTTTGCTCCACAGTTATGTTGAACGACGCTGTCAATGGTCTGAGGTAATAAAATAGTTTAATTTCGGGGAATTTATCTCTTCTCGGTTATTCACGTGCCTGTCTGTATACTGGCAGGTTACCGCAATAATCTGAGCCAGCACCGTCTCTTTGAAGGCTTGTAAAAGTGACCGAATATGACGTATTGTGGGTCACATTCGATGATTGATAGTTGCTACACTAATGACATTTTTATTGATTTTATTTCTGAAAATAGTTAAAAAGGACGTGATAGAGCTGGGGACCTTTCGGATACTAACCCCGTAACCAGTTGACTCGTTAATAAATACGTGTGAAATTGTATCAAATTTGATGTGAAATGTGTAGTGTAAATATGTATCAGCCAGTTTAATCCGTATATTAATTTCCGACACTTGTGTAATTATATCAAGAATATATTTTTTGGATCTTACACATTAACAGACGTGCTGCTAGCTTAATGACATATAAGTTCAGTAAATCCTCATCAGTTCGGACCTCATTAGTTTTTAATCTCTATAATTCGATATGCCCCTTTTATGTATATATTTTATTTATGCATAACGGAGATTTTTTTCTAAATAACTCAATGCAGAACAAATATTTTAATACAGTTTTAAAGATTTCTGTCTTCTGGGTTGTTGTGCCGTGTAGTATGGTAGATATTTACCGACGTTTCAGAGGTCATACTGCCTCCGTCATCAGGGCGATGAGTATGAAGATTTCTGTCTTCTGGGTTGTTGCGCTGTGTAGTCTGGTCGATATTAACCATCGTTTCAGAGGTCATACTGCCTCCGTCATCAGGGCGATGAGTATGAAGATTTCTGTCTTCTGGGTTATTGCGCTGTGTAGTCTGGCCGATGTTAACCAACGTTTCAGAGGCCATACTGCCTCCGTCATCAGGGCGATGAGTATGAAGATTTCTGTCTTCTGGGTTGTTGCGCTGTGTAGTTTGGTCGATGTTAACCAACGTTTCAGAGGTCATACTGCCTCCGTCATCAGGGCGATGAGTATGAAGATTTCTGTCTTCTGGGTTATTGCGCTGTGTAGTCTGGCCGATGTTAACCAACGTTTCAGAGGTCATACTGCCTCCGTCATCAGGGCGATGAGTATGAAGATTTCTGTCTTCTGGGTTGTTGCGCTGTGTAGTTTGGTCGATGTTAACCAACGTTTCAGAGGTCATACTGCCTCCATCATCAGGGCGATGAGTATGAAGATTTCTGTCTTCTGGGTTGTTGCGCTGTGTAGTCTGGTCGATGTTAACCAACGTTTCAGAGGTCATACTGCCTCCATCATCAGGGTGATGAGTATGAAGATTTCTGTCTTCAGGGTTGTGTAGTCTGGTCGATGTTAACCAACGTTTCAGAGGTCATACTGCCTCCGTCATCAGGGCGATGAGTATGAAGATTTCTGTCTTCTGGGTTGTTGCGCTGTGTAGTTTGGTCGATGTTAACCAACGTTTCAGAGGTCATACTGCCTCCATCATCAGGGCGATGAGTATGAAGATTTCTGTCTTCTGGGTTGTTGCGCTGTGTAGTCTGGTCGATGTTAACCAACGTTTCGGAGGTCATACTGCCTCCATCATCAGGGTGATGAGTATGAAGATTTCTGTCTTCTGGGTTGTTGCGCTGTGTAGTTTGGTCGATGTTAACCAACGTTTCAGAGGTCATACTGCCTCCATCATCAGGGCGATGAGTATGAAGATTTCTGTCTTCTGGGTTGTTGCGCTGTGTAGTTTGGTCGATGTTAACCAACGTTTCAGAGGTCATACTGCCTCCATCATCAGGGCGATGAGTGTTGAGTTTCTTTTCATTAATAATATTTGCCATTCAGACACTTCCGAAGGTGGATCATGTGAAATGAGGTCAGGCGAGTGAAGTGGCCACTGTGTTTCTTGCCGCGCTGCTCTCGCCAGACATTCCCGGTCTTGTAGTTTATTTCCGGCTGGCACAGTTCGTGAAAATCCGCAAAAGTGTGTAATTTAGTGCACAATGCAGATGCAGTATTGGTATTACTATGACGAAGGGGAATTTATGTTTGCATTTTCCTTCCTGGTAATCCTGCGTTTTACAAGGGATCACAAGTATTTCTTGAGCTTTTAATAGAAACGCTGCAGGCAGTAAAATTATTGCAAATTTTTTAACACGTTTCAATGTGAAATGTTGGTGAAGGTGTTTTATAAAACATGTGATTCTTATTCTTTTATTTAATCACTGTTACTAATTTGTTGATGCTGGTAGGTGATGAAATTGTATAATTATCAGTGCAATGAAGAGTTATTAATTTTGTATAACATTATGGCCTCGGAGCGAAATTTTTAGGATGTGTTTGAAACATGACTAAATGTCTGCATGTTCGAACGCCGTCCTTTCTGCTACTTAGAACAGTTCTCACTGTTGTTGAATGAAGGAACGTGTACCCTTAACATCGCCTTTGTCATAACGGAAGGCCACATCACTGCAAATTTCCGCCTCGGTTTGTTAGCCACAGTGCCATAGTAAGGATATAATGTTTATGGACCATTCGGTTGTTTTATGTAAATCTAATATGTCCGCATTATGTCTACATAACATAAGTTATTTATTCGTTTAGTACGTTGTCCACAAGAGCACGCCACTGGCCTCTATCTTGAGCCAGAAAAATCCAGTTCTCCAACTACATTTCCTTAATATCCATTTTTATATTGTCCTACCATCTAGGTCTAGGTCTTCCGAGTGGTCTTTTTCCTTCCTTTAAGGCTTCTGAAAGGTTTCGTTACAATTCCCGAATTTATCTCTTCTCGTTATCGGCAGTTCCTGTAACATTGAATCTGTGTTTGTTGTTGGCATTTTCTTCAGTATTTTCCTTACAAATCCCTGTTTTCTTTTCTCGGCCACCGGATGTTTATTTTCCAAGATATTTGGGCTGTTCCATGTGTTCGCGTATGTGCTTAAAGATTGAATCTCTCTTGTTGGAATTGAAAAGTTTCCCATGCGAAGAGATACAGCTTTTTTATATAAATGCCAAGACAAATTACAAGTATCAAGTTACGTTTTAGAACTTGCCCTATACTTTTCGGAAATTTTGATCGATACGTAAGAATCCTTTAAATGTAGTACGTACCGAAGCGTTGTTTTGACACATTATAAAAAAATTCAGATTAATAGGCCTGTTGGAAAATTAACAATATAGTTAAACGTGCTCATGTCATTAATAATAAAGTAAACATAACTGACTACCAAATGTGTTTGTATTCATGGCGAGCACAAAAGAACTTTCAAAATGACACAGAAAAGAAATTCGGCCTAGTTATAACTTCACTCTCCAACCAGCCGATACAAGAACATTCACGCCGATTTCCGTAAACCAGGTAATAATTCATTTGTTTTAGAAATACATTGTGATTTGAGGCTGTGACCATGATAAAGATGGCTGCCTTCTGGGTCGTTGCGCCGTGTAGTCTGTTAGAAGTTTACCAACGAATCCGATGTCCTTGCTGCCTCCATCATCAGAGAATTTCTCAAATACGATGCACATCGTTTATCACCGTATTCCTACGTTCGTCTTCATGATTCTGTCGTCTTTCGTGACTTGTTCGGTTCATTAAACACATTCATTTGCCTTGAAATTGAGACAGTAGTAAGAAACTCCGAAACGTCGGCAGTATAGGTCACATAATATACTGTAGGATTGATCAAAGAAACAGGGTCGATATAATCATCAACGTGAACACAAGTTCTTGTGTCCATTTTTATTCGAACCTTCGTAATGGCTAATCGTAAAACCAGGATGAAAAGCTATGACGTTAAAGCCTCTCCTTGTTTCAGACCATTCGAATAGGAAATGTATCATTCACCAGTGAAGTTTTTCGGTTTACAATTAAGGAAGTATATTCACACCTCGTGCATTTTGGTTTTGTGGTTTATCGTCTGTTTTCCACCGCGGACTCCAGGGTGCAGTAAAGAAAGATCTGGTAAGCGTGTTTCTCTCAGCAGGAAGCAGACCGTGTTCGTGGATGACGTGACATGAAATCCACATCTCCGGGCTATCGATTCTGATTTTCGTCGTTTTACTCTGCAGGTCGTTCCTCGTTGCTCGATGGTTCCATCTTCTGGTTTCCAATAGCGAGCGACTGCATGTCAGCAAAGCGGTTTCAAGCTCCACCACACATTGTTCTGTGACAGTTCCACTCTGTGTTCTGTGAGAGCAATATTACCTGTGTGCCTTGCACCAAAAATGGCGGTCTGGTCCACATGAATGAATCTCGGTCGCTAGAAATCTGACTCATGTCGATTCTCTCCAGTAATCTCAAGGGTCATTTTCAAAAGACCCTTCCGGCTTTAGAATTTGCCCGCACTTTTTAATTTCCATTAAAACTTGATATCAGAAACGGACACTTCACGTCAATACATACACGTGATTCTGAGCTCGTTGTTGGGCGGGGAATACCCAGGTTACCTTAGTTACCACGGTTGCCTGGGTATCTCCTGATAACCAGATATGTCTTGTCGTCATTGGCGCCTGTTTTAATTGGTTAGGTCACGTCAGACGGGCCAGAAATTTGACGATGTGAATACGTTTTCTCAGAATTGGTCCATCCATCGTATTTATTTCCGCCCTCTGCTTGGGTTATCTTGCTGTGTGTACCGGTGAAATGTTTTAGTGAAGTCTTTCTCATCCATTTTATTTTTCTGAATTGTTTAACCAATTTTCTTTTCTGTAGGGCAGGGGTTCTCAACCTTTTTCGCTGGCGTACCCCTAATTCTAATCTAACACATTAAATGTACCACTGACCAAATGCGTTCAGCGAAAACGTATTTATTTTAATATTATCTTTTGATTTTCTTACTTAGTTCGCGTACCACCACTGGTACGCGTACCATAGGTTTAGAAACGCTGCTCTAGGTGGTTCAATGTGTTTCTTTGCGCCTAAATTATTTGTTTTTAATGTGGAATGTTCTTCTGTGACCTGCATTCGTCCTACATTTCGATTCTCGTTCGTTTAAGTCTGGATTCTTATCACGTCTTATCACGTTTTAAGACAGTATTTCTTTAATCTGCCCCACTTAGAATTCTTTAAATGTGATCCGAAAATTACTTTAATAAATTTAGTTAACTATCATGTTAGACTTATCATTAAATCAGTATTTATTTGTCTTATTTAACGTCGCTGTAACTAGCTCAGACTGACCTATATGGCGTCGAATAATAGGGTGATTAATAAACAATTAAATGGAAAATGTAAGTCATTATGAACTGAGGTTCTTACTTAGATCAAGCGACTTAATAATTTTAAGAAAAGTGCATTTGTTAAGAGTTATGTAATTCGAAGCTCTTCTGCCCCCTAACTGTAAACTTGATCGACCTGAAGAAGGTGTTAATGGTTAAGTTCCCCATTCGACATTCTGCAAGCCATTTGCTAAAATGCGAACACTGGCTTATTCGGTTACAAGTTTTAAGATTACTTAGACCTTCTAATGAAGTAGCATCTCGGCTGTACAAAGCTCGGCTTTTAACGCTGTAAAGCCGAGTGGTAGCCGCCAAGTCCGCATTACGTATTATTGTGTTTCCTGCGATTTTCAGTGTAAAGTCAGTTTACAACCTGAGATTAGACAAAAATTATTTTCTCGTAACTCAGAAATACCACAACTCAGATTTCCGCTAATATTTCATAAGGTCTTTTTGCCCAGAAATGTATTACTAAAACTTTGTTTTGTTAATGTAAGGTTACAATCGGAGAATAAAATTGTGTTCAACTCATGGGCTTATGGGTTAGCATATTGCAGCCCTATGTTGATGGTCATAGTTCGAATCCTGGTTCATACCAGAATTGTTTTATTTCTCGCAGTGCTATGTAGGCTATGTTAGAAATTTGCTATTGTTCTTATGTACAGCATAAAATTAATTGATTAATCGAGTGTTTTATTTCTGAGATGTTCTGTTTTACATCCAGCTGGTCGAATTTTGACTTCAACGTTTCTCGCCGTCTTAAAGCGTCGCCATGTTTATAATTGTCGACACGTAAACGATTCTTTGTCACGTAGCACGTCATAAGTTCGTCGTTTACCATGTTGTTAATGCTGGCTGTAGAGTTGTGACTGCCTCCAGTGGAATAAAGATCATAGAAAGTTTAATGAAAATCGGTCAGTTGACTGAAAAGTTCAAGGAGAGCATACAAGTTTTGTTTTGTCATAAGCGTATTTTTCCCCAGTAGGTCAAATCAGCCGATGGTCCGTCTGCTGTTCAAGAAATTCCCCGCTTTGTTTACAGTACACTTCCGCGCATGCGTGTCCTGAGAAAGACGAATCGATTCAGCATCAATTTTTTAGCTTCACTGATAAAAATATGAATTTCATTAATGGTAATAATAATAATAATAATATCTCATAGTACATTTGTATTGACCATTGATGATCATTGCTTAATTCTACGTTGAAGTGTTAATTAACCTACATTTGAGATGCAAATCACTGAAAACATTTGCAGAAATTAATAATTCAATTAAATCAATGCATAAAACATTAAATATTCACATTAAGGAGACCACAGGAATATTGTACAATAGACAAAGTAAGTATAAAAGCAAAATAGAAGAAAATAATCATAATAATAATAATAATAATTTAGAATTTGAAAATTATAAAAAAAATATCTGGATCGTATTTTTATTTGTAGTCTTTACGTGAACATATTTTTCCTGACACTGGATTCGTTGGGAACATACATGTTTATGGTTAATGAACTTGAACTTGATATTTGTAGTGAAGTGAGCGGTTATCGTGATGTACGTCACACGCAAAGTGATTTGATTCCTGTGCAGTCGACTGCTCCCTGCTGTGTCGTCGTTTGGTGGTCACTGGTGCTTGGCGGTCGGCGGGTGTTGAGGTCATGTGCAAAACTGCGCTTATTTTCAGCCCTCACTTTCAGTTTACAAGTTAGAAGACGAGAACGATTTAATGGCTTGTTATAAGATCTTATATTTGTGAGTTTTGATAAAAAAAAATGTTAACACATTGGAATTTTGATTGAAATGTTAACGACAGTATCGCGTACTTTTCGTGAGTTTCCGAACGTCTTTCGACCGTAAATTCTTAAATATGTATAGAAGCGAAAAATGGTTCGAAAGAAGGTTGTACAAAGTAGTGGAACACATTTTTTCCCCCCAAATAAACCTTTTCTGTATGAATCCTCATCGTGAAACAGGAATGGTCTCTGGTATTTGTTATCTCACATGCCGAAAACCGTTTGACGGATTTTGACCAAATTTCACGTTGCAGGTCCTCTATTGACCACTCTACCTGTTGGAAGCTTTTCATAAAAAAGATCACCATAAGTTAGGATTCGAAATTTGAAAATCTAGGGACAGTAACAGAGTCAAAGCGTCAGAATTATTGCACTGTGCGTATATTTCGTAACTTGTTTATGTAAACACGTTTGGAATGTTCATGAACTGGCAATATTTATGCTTTAGAGCATAATTTATCGGTGTGTCTTATTTTTTATTCAGTAGCAGAGGATAAATGCATTGCTTTACTATTGTAGTGGCCATTGGAAGGTTACGTCTGCCGTGTTTGCGGACGTCTGCGTCGGATGGCGCATTCAAGAAATAGACGCAGGAGTGGGGAAGCTATTCTGCGTGTGTTCGCTAGAATATTGTAAATCCAATGGCATGTCACAGTTAATGAACTCATTTGGTAGCCGAAACTTTCCTTTGTGTAGACGGAAAGGTGGAACCAGCTTACGTGACTACTGTACCGAATTCATTCTGAATTTCGTCTATTCAGCGTATATTGCAAATAGACCTATGTAATCCCACCAGCAAGAAACATGGTTCATTTTGTGTTGGTCTTGGACAGGTCTGTTGTACAAGTATGTCAGTTGTGCGGAACAGTTAGTGCTAGCAGATTAGTGGTGGTCACATGGTCAACATTATCATAATTAAACATTCCTAATGATTATACCCACAAAAGGCTGAACCGCATAATAACAAAATGATTCCCAAACATCTGTAGTTCTAATGACCCACGAGTTTCAAATTGTACGACCATCACTTCGCAGTTTCCATTGTGAACGTCGTACATGTTTGCACATACCGTGTGTACCTTCAGCTGAGAGTAAAGTTAGACGACGCGGAATATGTGTGTGTATTCGGGCAACTGTAGTTCGTTTCCAGCTAAACTAGTAGTTCTTGTGACTTTATGAAAGGCGTCAGTGCTTCTGTTAGTAATTATAGACGTCCCTGTAATCTTGTGTCCCCTAAAGTACATGAATTTGTTATACTTGGTCATGGTCCTCGTTATTTTAAGTTAAAATTTAATTCTTTAATTAATTAGCACAGTTTCATTAAAAACAGATATACTCTTACGATCCAGTTATTTGTCTCAATTTCTTTTAAACCTCTCGTTCTTTCTCGGTGTGAAGTTGATGTCATTTATTTTGATCTCAGCAGTACTTTTAACTTTGTTCTACGTAAACTTAATGATTAAATATTATAGTGATTTGTGAATTATTAATTGGAACGTATGAGTAAGGAAGTGGCCGTAACGTATTTTAAATAGGCCTGATATTGTGACATCTGATGGGAGTGAGGACAATCACATTAAACCTCAGTTAAAATATTCATAACATCGACATAGTAATTGAAAAGAAGTCTACGATCCATAAGTCTTTGCTTATTATTGTGTAGTTAATATTTCATTGGAATATGACAAGTTAGTACTGACAATTGTTTATCACAGAGGACGATCGAACAGTCTCGAACCCCGTTCCTAGCACGTTTTATTTATTTCAGAAAATAAATTAAATTAAAATTAGAAAACAAAACAAGAAGGCGATGTTATATTGAGTGTTGAAAATGCCCGCCGCGTTCAGCGATGCGTACATTCACTCTTTACCTCTTGTTTGATGCATCTTGGTAAAGACTAATTGTGTCACTCAAAGAAACGTTTCTCCAGACGAGAATATATTGTCGATTTGTTTGGCGCAAGACAATCTGGAATTGTATCTCTAAGGTTATTCTGGCAAATTAAGTGTGAACGAGATATTCGACAATGAACTCTCGTTGTACTTCGACTGCTGAAGATCGACTAATGGACTGGAGCGAGCAGGTTATAACATGTCGTGACCTTCATTGACCCTCGTATAGTCACAGCGACACACAGTGTGTTTATTAATCCTGTCGAAATGCATTGAATTGCAATCGTCAGCAAATATTCTAATACGAATTGCGTGATAATTCTATCAATTTTTAAAACCATTTTCAAACTACAGGTCCTCCTACACAAGTCTGGCCAAGTCCTAGGCTCTAACATTTCGTACCGTGCGGAGTGCAAGCCCTTTTCGGCTGTCCGCAACGTGAGAACATTGCCACGCCGTGTTGACAACCCTTTAAAGTACCTGTGGTAACCACGTGTATTACCTTATTGTGCATTCAGTGGCCCTTCATTTTGCTTGGTGAATGTATTTGTGGTTTTCCATGAATCTCAGAATAATGGTTGATTATTTCCTCAATCAGTATAAAGTAATTGAGAAGCATTGTGTTGTCTTTGAGGTACGAACTGAATTTTTGGATAATAGAGGAATTTGTGGTTCAACGTGGTAGCATTATATTTATTATAAGTATTAATATAATTCTGTGAACCGGGTATTGGTCGGGAAGCCTGAGGGGAAGAGACCTCTGGGGAGACCTAGACGTAGATGGGAGGATAATCTCAGGCGGGATCTATGGGAGATAGGAGTTGAAGGAGACTGGATTTTGTTAGCCCAGGACAGGGTCCGGTGGAGGGCTTCGGTTAATTCGGTGATGAACCTTCGGGTTCCGTAAGCCATCTAGTTGGTTGGGTCCACTATTTGGGAAGCCTGAGGGGAAGAGACCTCTGGGGAGACCTAGACGTAGATGGGAGGATAATCTCAGGCGGGATCTATGGGAGATAGGAGTTGAAGGAGACTGGATTTTGTTGGCCCAGGACAGGGTTCGGTGGAGGGCTTTGGTTAATTCGGTGATGAACCTTCGGGTTCCCTAAGCCATCTAGTTAGTTATTTAATTTAATATTTATTATATGTCATTACATTTAATATTAGACAGTTTTGTAACCAGGAAATGTCATACAAATTGTTCACGTTACCTGATATTTAGTATCTGAGTCCTGCATGGCAAGATTTCAAAAGTTTTTCAGATTCCTCGAACAACCTACATCAAATTGTATAGTTTGTAGGAACATGTTTGTGATCAGAAAGAAGTCTCTCGCAGACATATGACCACTGCAACAAGCAGCACCAAAGACGTTTCCTGTCCCCGATGTTTCCGTAAGAGCGGGCAGCATTACAATGGCGCAGGGGTAAGGTATCAGACAAACCATGTTGCAGACGTGGCTTGCGGGATCACAAAATGGCGTTCACGTAAGGAGACGAAGGACCTCTGGTAAATCGATATTCAGGGATTTAGGAACAAGGAGATGTGGTCTGTACGTTCATCGCCGTGTGCGTAGTGCAAGTAGAACGGAAAATTCTGCTGAGGAGAACATTTGAACCTAGGAGAAATCAAGTACCAGGAGACTGGAGACAACTTCTTAAGAGCTCCATACTTTGTAGTCCTCAGGATATCTGAATCAATGACGATGGGATGGGCGGGACATGCAGCACGCTCGAATCACACGAGAAATGCGTACAGAATTGTGGTAGGAGAGCCTGTAGGGATGAGACCATTAAGAAGATCTAGACTGGGGTGAAGTATAATATTAAAATGTAATGTAGAGGAGTACTGTGGCTTAAGATAGAGACAGGTGGCGGTCTCTTTTGAAGACGGCAGTGGACATTGTTTCCATGGGAAATTTTTGAGTGACTCTGCTGCTGCAAAGTTTGTTAATAAAGTGGAGAGGCTTGTGGTGAATTTTGAAGTTCTGTGAGTGTAGTTGCCTGGAGATATTGAGAAATAGATATAAAACCTCATTCAGAGAATTTGTCAAAGATGTTCCAGTCTGTGACATGTGGAATACGGATCAGTCTTGTTAACCGGAACATTAACATTAAAATTATTTGTTATTGATACACAAGGCATGCGGGAATTGTTTACAGACGTCATGACGAAGTGCCATTTTTTTCCTTTGTTTTGTAAGGGTGTGAAACTTGGTCTCTCACGTTAAAGAAAACACAAAAAAATGTATGGTGTTTAAGAACACGATGTTGAGGAAGACATTTGGATCTAAAGGGAATGGAGAGACAGGAGAGTGGAGAAAATTACATAATGAGGAGCTTCATAATTTGTACTCTTCACAAAGTGTTACGAGGATAATGGCTTCAGGAGGGTGAGATTGACAGGACGTGTAGCGCGCAAGGCAGAGATTATATAAGTAGGTAAGCCTGAAGGGAATATGCCGCTTGGAAGAACTAGAAAGAGATGGAATTATATTATTTAAATATGGTAGGGACTTAGCGATTGGATTTATATGGCTAAGGATACAGACCGGAGGCCTGCTGTTTTGATGCACGATGGATCATTTTGATTTCGTAGAGTACGGATAATTTCCGTACTTATTATTCCACTTTATAACTTTAGCTATTTTTAACAACTCTGCTTAAAGGAGTTAGGCGACTGTGTGTACGTATTACAGCCTTATTTAATAGTAAATTAAACCTCTAGTGTCTCGCACTTTGTGTTGTGACGCCATGTGATGTTGTGGGCCTACGAAAATCTCATAAAT
Organism: Zootermopsis nevadensis; assembly: GCF_977971745.1. NCBI lineage: Eukaryota > Metazoa > Arthropoda > Insecta > Blattodea > Termopsidae > Zootermopsis > Zootermopsis nevadensis. Next base: position 1,166,588 of record NW_028259156.1, on the reverse strand, counting down.
CCTGATGCTGTCTGTTCGCTGAGCTAGCGACTTCTGCTCTTTTGTTACGAAGAACACCGTCCCGCGAGTCCTTTTTCCAAGTTGCGTTCTTGATATTAAACTCCAGGAACTGGTGATGCTTATTATACATGGATGGCGACAGATGTTAATATAAATTAAAATAAACACGGACGGCGTGACTTGTAGCTTCGTGACACAGAATTTCCCAGACTGCATTGCTCGGCTGTAGTTGACACACTCCCCGCTGTATATTTATATAGAACGATCAATAAATGTGCTTTATAATAATATGGTCTTTCCTGAGAGGAATCTGTGGTCTTATTTATCACATACGATTTCTGTAACTTGGGATCCACTCCTTTCCCCCACACAGAGTAGATTAAAATCGTAGGTTGTTCATAGCCACCGTTTCTATGTTTGAAATGAAAATTTACTTTCGGATTTGCGAGGAAAAATAATTAAGTCACGTTTAATTCCTGTTAGAATTACGCACCTCAGCGTCAGTGTTCAGCGTGTCTTTTGATGAGATAACTTGTCTTCATTTTGAGGTCGTTCGCACTGAGCTCCCTTTTGCTTTGTCAAGAATGGCCTGCCGTCTAGAAGATTCTATTTAAAAATCTTACTGTGAAAACTAATTTTATCTTCGTATTATGTTCTTCATTCGGCTCACATGCCTACATATCAGTAATACTTACGTAACACATGATTTAAATCTGTTATCGCTGGTGTTTGAAGTATGCGCACTGCGCAAAGAGTAATTGATGACGTAAGCTTGAAAGTGGTTGGTGAGCGGCCCCCTACGGCTTCAGGATTACTATACAGCAGTGGTCCCCAACATTTTTTGCCCAAGGGCACATTTGAGAGTTTATGAGATCGTGGCGGGCACCAACCAATTAACAAAGCCAAATTTTCTTTTCTTTGGACAAATAAGATATGGACACAAAATAATACACAAAACAACACGACGTTTAATGATACAGGAAACCACGCAATCAAAAATACGTACTTTTATAAGTATTTATTATTATTTTATTTAGTGTTCTGTCTGACGACAGGTCCATATGAACAGGATCCTTCCATCCTTTTCTCTTCTCGGACTGGGACCTGTTCATATACGTTCTTGGCAGATGATCCAGAAGTGGTTTGCCATTGCCGTCTTCTGTGTGTGAATGGAGTAATTGTTGGGATGCCACGGAGGAAAACTCCGTGTTGCCTAGACCACGGCCTTGCCCAACACAAGTTATAAATTCGGGCACCGCCGGGAATCGAACCCGAGACCCCAGTATTACAAGGCCAGCGTTCTAACCGCTAGACCACCGTGGCCATCATTTATTTATTTAGTGTTCTGTCTGACGACAGGTCCATATGAACAGGATCCTTCCATCCTTTTCTCGGACTGGGACCTGTTCATATTCGTTCTTGGCAGATGATCCAGAAGTGGTTTGCCATTGCCTTCTTCTGTGTGTGAATGGAGTAATTGTTGGGATGCCACGGAGGAAAACTCCGTGTTGCCTAGACCACGGCCTTGCCCAACACAAGTACTTTTATAAGTACAATTATTATTACTCAAGTGGGAAGTTAGTGTGATGTTTGGCACTGCATTTCATCGGTCAGTTTTTCAAATTTGGGAGTGTAGGCTGATGTTGCTGCTCGCAAACAATCGTCAAGTCGAGCTCTGTGCTTTGATTTTATAATGTTCGTGGTTTAACGGCCTTCATTATTCAGTATAACCTCTCTCCGTATCAACGCGGACACCACGTTGGGGACCGACACTCCTTAATAGTGTTGGCTAGCTTTCACGAGCTTTATAACTCCATTTTTGACGACATTTTCTAGTCAAAGCTTTCTTAGAGCTATCAGCTCAATGTCTTGTATCAGAACCTTAAAACTTCTTAACAGGTCTTTGAACGCGTGATTGCAAGTTTAGACGTCATTTTGATGGACGTTCTCATGCGAGACGTCTCTTCCGTGCGACAGCTGTTAACGTTGAATAAGTCAAAGAGTCTGTTAGACTTTGTCCATCATCTGAGTTTCTTAAAATGTTCTTTATCAACCTTTGTTTTATCGTGTGTTCCCTCCCCAAAAATTATATCATACACGTTTATTGAACAGAATATAAATGTCGAGTAGCTAAAATATTGATGGCTTGGGATTTTTGCCATGTTCTTACTCCGATGTGGAAGTTAAATTGTGATGAAAGAATCTTAAAAATTACAGAAATCAAACAAACGAGACATTGGACTCTACTCGTCTTCCGGATCCCTAGTTGAGATGCATTATTTTAAACCATTGCTTTTCGGGTGTTGGGGGGCTACTCTGTTGGGCCCCTGGTCTAGCTAGCCTCAACTTTTCCCTCCTGGTGGTCAGCCAAAGATGGAATTAGGACCAGCTTCCGAAATGTTCCGATTTAAAAGATTCAGACGTTTCGTAAGTCCAACAAAATAATCATACATATTCTGTGTCATTTCATTCAGAAACGTTTGACCTTGATTTGACATTGATCAACGCGACTTTAGTACTAAAGCGCTCTATAATTTCGGGTACACAGTTTTTTAAAAATCTTATTTTTCCCAGTTCACATACTTCTTTGACTTTTCCTTTCTTGAATTACAAATTTAGGATTGTAGATGGAATGGATTTGTTTTCTCTTACCTTATGCGCCATTGATATAAATCGTATATAAAATAAGAGCTTAAAATAATTGTTACTTTATTTAAGCGATTTTAATTTGTTTCAGACTGTTGTATTGTGTCGTAATTCACATGAAATAATATTTGATCCTTCAGTGACTATTATAATAGTCACTGAAGGCGAATTATTATAGGCGATAGGTATTGAACCACAGTAACTTCTGTTTTATTGTATTCTAAATAAAAGTCACGTTTTCCATCGTGTCAGGTTATTTTTTGAACAAGAATTACGTGTTTTGATCAATGGAAGAATGAATGAATGTCAGTAGGCCTACGTAGTTTTACATTGCAAGTACGCAATTGGTGCAGAACTATTGTAAGCAACAATATAAAGTAATTTTTGCTTGTTACATTTCCACCACACCAAAAAATGTTTGTTTTTTTGAAATAAAAGTTATATAAGTTAATGATCGCTGCATTGTACGCTATGTGGTTGGTCAATTTGTGAGGAAACCAGTACATTCCATTTGAATTTCGTGTACGAGTAGAATAGATTTACACTGTGTTATTTGGTCGATAGAGCGAAGAAAAAATTCAATGTACATTCCACATTCAATCGTACCTGCGATGTTACATTCCTCCCACATATTCCATTGAGGGAAGGTTTTTTTTTTGTTCTTTGCAATTCTTCTAACAAGATCTCTTTCATTGTAGTGCCCTGTTTTCATTCTGAAACACTACATCGAACAAAACATTTCTCGTAGCAGTTGTTATTTTAACAGAGTCATACCTGTGATAAGATTTTTTTAAATGTTAAAATAATAAAATGTACTTGGGGGGAAAAACGTATGTTGTGCGTGTAGGCTATCTTGTTTCTAGAGCTTAATTTATTATAATACGTACATAATAAACAGACGCTTCTGACGTGACCCATACTTTGTTTAACACGAAGATTACTGTACATCATATTTCCAGGGCAGCTTGTGACTAGGCTAAGTTTTGGGAGGCCATGAGTTTATTATCGACAGAGGCACCGAGTCCAGATTGGCTGCGGGTTGGTCTCAGCCTTCTATTTATGGGTAATAGAAATTTTTTTCCGGGTTAATACTGCCGGGACGTGAGGCTGTTCATTTTCTACCGTCTGATGCTGAGGTTAAGAATGCGTCTGTGGCCGACAGATGACACAAACAGAGTTCTCGCCCTCTGGTGTCAAAGCCACGCAACCTGTTTATGTAACCCTGGTATTACAGCGGTCACGAACTTTGACCTCTCCCTCTGTATCCTGCATTTGGGCGATGGGTGTGGACGTGGGCTGTGTTTTCGATATTTCAGAGGAACATACTGCCTCCATTACCCGTAAGAGCTGAAGTGATGAGTGTTGCGTGAATAGGTAGGTACAGCAGATGGATGGATTGGTGGATGGAGAAGGATTGACCAATCAGAGCTCATGGTTTCATCTGTCTCCTGTCTCGTTATGCAACTCTCTCTCTTCTGCAACCTTTGTGGTTGAGGCAGTATGTCTGTAGCGCAGTCGGTGCAAGAATCCAAAATTAGGTTCAGTATTAAGTTTGTTCAAAGATTTTAAAGAAAGATTACCGAATCCTTCTGAAGTTTGAAAGCAGAAAATGGATACTCTCATTGAGATTTGTATCATGTTCACGAAACTGTGAAATAATTTACGATACGTCTGAATACTTAAGAACGTCATCTAGTGTTTGAGGTTAAGTTTCCTTCTATTTGCTTTCATTCGTCATAGTTTAGAGTTAGGACTCTAGAACTTTTTTTTTTCCGATGCTGAATACTCGACGCCACTTAAGTATCTTTGTCCTGGTACGTTTTCGTAAGCGCCTCATTATCACTCTCGTCGGGGGTTAACAGAGCCCGAAGAGAGCCCAAGTAGGGGGCGTGTGGATGGCGTTTTCTACGTCTGCAAAACCAAGCGTCTGATTGGCTAGCGGTGCAGTAAAACAGGCAGATTGACGTCTTTAGAGCTTCCAGATATAAGAGTGAGGCACTAGTGTTATTAGCATAGTTAAATGAAGATGGCTGCTCATGACAGAAAATGTTATAACATAATTTAATCGGAGAAAGAAGACGTTTGGGAAACATTCACTTGGAAGACCGAGAAGGAGATGGAAGGGTAACATTAATATACATGATATATGATTTGAAGCTTTGACGGCGACGTGACTGAATAGAATCTTCTCGGGCCAACAGCCACGTCGAATGGTTAAATAATAAAACCGACGTTTCAGGAACAATCTCTGTCCCGCCATCATCAGGGGTCTGACTTGGCTGATCGCCCGAGAAGATTTTATTGAATTAGGGAGAAACTTTTACAGAATGGAAACTGAATTAATGTGTCTCAGGATTGTATTTAAGGGCGTATTTCGAAATTAGCGTTGTCCAGTCTTCATCTTCTGATGTCCCTTTGTGACAGGAGCTCACAGTACATGAATATTTGTGTCCGCCGTTATCCTATCAACATTATTAAAGAATTCCCGTGTGCTTCCGTTCTCCACATCCCTCCCCCCCCCACTCAAATTCATATATTTTCCTTAGTTCTTGGATTTAACGAACAGTTTTATTAAGCTTGACGGAGTAGGCGATGTTCGTCATTTGGATGTTATGATACTAAGAATCTCTTTGTTGTTAAAGTGTATTTAATTGTGGACTGAATCTGTTTTTGCTAATAAAGTCTCTCTCTTTACAGGTAAGTGAGAAACGTCTGATGCTGTGTTACAGAAAGTGAGTATCTTGTACTGTACGTTGTGATGAATAGTAACAGTTTTGGGTAAAATGCAGAAATTATTATTTTCTTTAGTTCGTATAACAGTAGGTTTTGAAAATGTATACCTTCATGTTAATGATGAGCTTAAAAATCTGTAGTCCTCCCCCGATATTGTCAGGGTGATTAAGTCGAGAATAATGAGATGGGCTGGGCATGTAGCGCGCATGGATGGGACAAGAGGTGTGCACCCGGAAGCCTGAGGGGAAGAGACCTCTGGGGAGACCTAGACGTAGATGGGAGGATAATCTCAGGCGGGATCTATGGGAGATAGGAGTTGAAGGAGATTGGATTTTGTTGGCCCAGGACAGGGTCCGGTGGAGGGCTTTGGTTAATTCGGTGATGAACCTTCGGGTTCCGTAAGCCATCTGGTTGGTTGGGTCCACTATTTGGGAAGCCTGAGGGGAAGAGATCTCTGGGGAGACCTAGACGTAGATGGGAGGATAATCTCAGGCGGGATCTATGGGAGATAGGAGTTGAAGGAGATTGGATTTTGTTGGCCCAGGACAGGGTCCGGTGGAGGGCTTTGGTTAGTTCGGTGATGAACCTTTGGGTTCCGTAAGCCATCTGGTTGGTTGGGTCCACTATTTTTGAAGCCTGAGGGGAAGAGACCGCTGGGGAGACCTAGACGTAGATGGGAGGATAATGTCAGGCGAGATCTATGGGAGATAGGAGTTGAAGGAGACTGGATTTTGTTGGCCCAGGACAGGGTCCGGTGGAGGGCTTTGGTTAATTCGGTGATGAACCTTCGGGTTCCGTAAGCCATCTGGTTGGTTGGGTCCACTATTTGGGAAGCCTGAGGGGAAGAGACCGCTGGGGAGACCTAGACGTAGATGGGAGGATAATCTCAGGCGGGATCTATGGGAGATAGGATTCGAAGGAGATTGGATTTTGTTGGCCCAAGACAGGGTCCGGTGGAGGGCATTTTTAATTTCTTAATCTTAGTTTTGCGTCATCTTTGTATACCGATCCGAGTATAATGTTCATTCACATAATTTTCATGTTTATTTTTGAATATTTACTTCGGTCAGAAGATAAAAAAATATATTTTCATATATTTCGACTTTTAAATTTTTCGGGGCCCTCTCAAATTTTACATACCTTTGGGCTCCAGAAGGTCAAAGTTCGATCCCGGACCTAGATGTGTACCACCTGAACCTCTTTCTTCAACTTTTGCTGGTGGTGTTTGCATTCTAATCATGTACTGAAAATGACAGTCTTCTGGGTTGTAACTCCGTGTAGTCTGGTAGAAATTTACGGACGTTTCAGAGGTATGCCTTCGTGCCAGACTACACGGCGCTACAACCCAGGAAACAGATATCATTCTTTCTGGGTGAGAACCTGAAATCTTAATTATGTATTGAATGCGATGAACCAACAAATAATGACGCATTGTGACTTTAACTGCCCTGTTTTTTTTATATTAATGTGTTGTTTGTGGATGGTTTCCGTCTGTAACTCGACAGACGTCCATCCTTTAAATCTGCCGCTGTCGTGTCCACTTCAACATACCTTGGGCAATCGGCTGAAATTCTGACGACAGTAATGGCACATCACTCAAAATGTGTTGTTTGTAATGTTCGAACATGTCTGAACGTATTATTGTTTACTGTTTATAGTGCATGAGAGCGGGCCCATCACTTCTATATCTGTGAATACATTTGCCTCACGAATATCTATTTCATGTTTTGGGTGTTCGTTGTAATTACTAGAACATCAAAGGTGTTAATTGCGTCCGTCTCCAGTCTTTGATATGCGAAATGTTGCTTTGTCAGAAAATACCTCCTACGTCGTAAAGGATTCTTCTATTACGAACGAGTTTATGAGCGTACTTTGTTTCTTTGTACTTTGTCATTATATTGAATAAATATTTACATATGAAATACGGGCAAGAGGGGCCTGGGTGCCTCAATCTGCATTCGCGTTACCTTTATATGTTTCTGCAACATCACGCCATTCCTAGGAGTGTGGTGTATAATTGAACAAGGCTTGACAAAGGGAGCAGACGTTCACAGACAAGCACGTTCCGTTTGCATATATTAATGAAGTCCGTCATTATGTCGAAAGCAGCGCACCGTATATTTGTACGGTTCGCTGGTCTGCGCTTAATTCAATTAACCAGTACAGCCTATGCCTGAAACTTGAAAGGAACTGAAATCGTACTAATAATTTGTATTCTTCGCCTAATGTTAGGTTTTTGAAAGGGCATTTAGATAGGCGAAACAGGTAGCATGCGTGGGAAAAATTAAAAAATACAAGTTTGTTAGGAAAACTTTAAGGAAGATTGCACTTGCGAATCCAGTCATAGATTGGGGGATAATATTAAAAGACGTTGTTAGAGAAATAGTGTGACGAGGTACGTGTGAATTGATTCAGGAACAGACTTTTGTGTACGCACGGTGACGAATCTTGCGCTTCCATAAAAGATGATCTGGCTGAATGAATAACTGTTCTTGCTTAGTTTGCTTCTGAGAGGGACTCCGTTCCATGAACTTTAGATAAATCATCGTGTTATCATTGCTGCAGGTATGAATCATTCTCAGAAGGAGTGTTAGATGTGATTACTTTTCGTTTGTGGAACTGCATTGGTGAGGAGCCTTGTGGATTCATGAGTTTTCAACACGTTATATAGCACAGGTGTTTTGAAGATTCGATCTCACCTAGACCCGTAATTAAAGAGCCAGTTGCCTTATTGGCTTAGCAGGCAGGAGGGAAGGTTTTCAAAGGTTGCATAGAAATCGTGTTTTGAAACATCAGGTAGGTGGCAGAGATTCATTCTTTAGAAACTTGTAGTTGCTTTTGAGGGACATGAATTACCATTGCATATGCTGAAATATAAATTTTATTTAAATGTGCACAAACTACTACAGAGTTGAATATTATTTTAAATTTGCTCCTGCAACAATTTTTTTAATAAATTGGTTGTGACAACTTTTAAAAAATAACAAATGCCTTCGCGGGCCGCCAGTTGGACCGCGCCGGTTTAGTATATTGAAACGTCTTTATTTCATTCATCAAATTTCTTTGGGGCATTTGTTTTTTACAAGAGTGTACAATGCTCAAAGCCTGTAGACCTCTTTGTCTGTCTGTATGCTCCTTTGTTTTATCTGTTTTGTGTTACTGCTCCTTATATTTCAAATTCCTTTTCCCTCCCTGAGAGCCCTCTTGAGTTAAATTAAATGTATCGACACCTTTATGGACGTCTTTAAAGCGCGTTATATGTCTCCCTAAGCTCGTGTTTTCTGCAACGTTCCTCATGCAGTATTATCCAGTTCGCCGAATTAAGTAGATGTCTTAAGTGCTGTAAAAAGGAGAACGTCTTCTTAATGCCCCTCTGTGCGAATTAATTACCCGTCCGAACAGTACTTTGAGTGCACAGTTCGCTCGGTTTTAGAGCTGTTCCACGATCCCTGCTACATGCACATGTTGTTACAGTGTGGTTATATCTAATTTGCTTTCATATTTCAAAAACTGCATTGGACTATTTCCCAAGGGCTGAGTTTAGCCTTGCGCCTAATTTTTTAAACCAACCGTGTTGTTAAAGTTTTAGCCTTCCTGCGTGGTCCAGAGCCATTCTTTGTTAAATTAATTCAGGCTATAATTTTAAAGTGTGGTCGGTCTGAAACAAGGAGATGCTTTGTCTTCATTGCTTTTTAATTTTGCGTTAGAATACGCCACCAGAAAAGTCCAAGATACGTAAGGAGAGTCTGCAATTGAATGGGACACATCGGCTATTGGCATTTGCCGATGATGTTAAATTATTTGGGGGACGATATGAATACAATAAAGAGGAGAGCCAAAGAAGAAGTAGAAGAATAATGCTTTTTGACAGAAGCCATCGTTAGACGAGACCACATGGTGGTTCGGTCAGCGTATGGGAGGATATTATTAAGATGGTAGGATGGAGAATTAGGGCTTGAAGATGTGGATTGCTCTTAACTGTCTTGAGTATAGACTCGGAAGATGGCGTTTTGTAGACGCGGTGATTAACCCTTGGGTTCTTCTTCTTCTTCTTTTTTTTCCCCCCGGGAGAATCATTATCAAGTGTTGAAAAGGACACTGTATCATGCAATTAGTAATTTCACGGTTCGTGTAACCTCCATCTCGAGAAGACGATCACCGGGAATTTTCCGCGTTTCTCTATCTGGAAAGCTTCTTCGAAAGCCAATGGCCCTAACAACACTTGTTTCGTTTTTTTTAAAGTTCGACATAACTGTCATCATCATCATCATCATCATCATCATTGTATCCCTTGTATTTGACTTTTTATTATCGACCAATTTTCCTAAAATAAGTCATTATATTTTTTATCTTATTTGCTTATGGTTTGAAAATTGATCGAGACGTAACCTCTGTTTAAAATTTCGAATCTCCTCAGACTGATATGGATTCGGTAAATCAGTGGCGAGGTAGAACTTGACACTCAGGAAACTGAAGTCGTATATTCCGACGTTAAGACCAACCGTGCCCATTTTAATTATTATTTCATTATTAATGTTTTAATTTTGCATTCTGTGTAAAAGGTCTTTATTCTTTGTCAGCTCGATTCTATATATTCTAGGCACTGAGAACGTTAGGACTTGTTCATTGTATTATCCTACATTATAATTTATCTTCGTTAGACAGTCTAATTATTATATGAATTCCTTTAATTAAGTCAAAGCTGGAGTACGTTTCTTTGTGGAGTGGTGTAATCCTACATTGACTGATTCCAATAAAATAAAGAATATACAAAGAAAATTTTCAAAATTTGTTGGTATGGATTTATCAGTTTGACGTTAATATTTTACGTTATTATTTAATTTTTAAATTGCTTAAATTTTACATGTGCATGGCGTGTTCCATATTAATGTTATCAGGGTCGAAATAAATTGTCACGCGATCATGGACACTGTTAGTATTTCTGTGCCTACAAATCAAATCAAATCTGCAGTTCTGAGCCTGAGCAGTGCACTAAAACATTTTCATTAAGGTCCACACGTCTATAGGCAGATCTTTGGATATTTTATACACAAATAATATCAGATTTTAAGAAATTTTCTCGAGAGGATAAAATATTGAAATCGATTACACGTTTGTGTTTGTTTATTCCATAACTTATATTCATTAGTGTTTGTTTGTCATAAGCCTATTGCTGTCGATGATTATTATAATTTTTGTTATGATTTAATTACGAAATTCGTATACTTAATCTTATTACTGTCATACAGCTCACAAGGTCATTACATTGATGAAACCATTCAACAAATCGAAACTTTTTTGTTTCCTTTATAAGTCTGAGTGCTTATAATAGGCGTTACCTGCAGAATACGAATGTAGATTTTAAATATTTTTACGTATGAAAGTAAAAACTACATGTGAGTGTAGGAAGGTTAAATAATGCATGAGCACAATTTAATGTGTAAATCGTAAGGGAATGACAGTGGGCGGATAATATTAAAATGGATTTTAAGGGAATATAAATGGATGGCGTTGACTGAATTCAGATGGCTTGGTATAATTATTAGTGAAGAAGATAGACAACCATCGAGTTCCATAAAGCCACAGAATTTACTGAACAGTTTCCAAAGTATTATACTCAAGTAAAGAACTTCTGTGTGGGATGTGGTTTAGTTAGGGGCTTGAAACCACGTGTCTGCATTAACCCGAACTACAATCTTTTAACAGTATTAATTAAAACCGTCTAGTTAGTACGAAGTTATTAAAGACACGCTGACGAGTTGACCTTTACGTCGACCTGCAATGAAAGTTTGTGTTCCCTTCGCATGGTGGAATAGGAGGGTGGTATTTTTACTGAAACTGTTTTGGACTCAGTAAACAAAACAGTTCCCAGCAGTCTTGGAATCTTCAAACAATAATTTTACTAACGCAGATTACATAAACGCGTTGCACAGTTGAACTTTTCGGGTAGGCCCCGCAGTGAGCATAGTCACGCCACGTGTTCGGCAAGATTTCCGAACTATCAGCCGAATTTTGACGAATGACAGACGAACGTTAGTGTGCATAGTTTGGTAGTTGCGTGGCTTGAAGGCGTGCGTGCGTGGACATTACACGAAGTTTTGAATTTGTGTTAATTTGGCATTGATGATAAAACTGGTGATCTGTGAGTGTCACAAGATGTGATATACCAGTGTGTACTGTGCTTGAGGAAGAAAACTTTTGTAAGTAAGGTAAGTGACGTAGCTTCTGCTGAGTTCCTCCTGTAACCTTCTGCGTGGTGTAAGCAGCTTTCTGTGGTGATGTCCGTACTGGCATGGAGTCACATGACAGCAACTTACTGCAGGTAGGGCGAGCGATAAAAATTATGTGATTGATACTGAAACTACGCCATTAAGGTGGAACAAATGTGGCCTTGAAGATTTCTGTCTTCTGGGTTGTTGCGCTGTGTAGTCTGGTCGATGTTAACCAACGTTTCAGAGGTCATACTGCCTCCGTCATCAGAGTATGAAGATTTCTGTCTTCTGGGTTGTTGCGCTGTGTAGTCTGGTCGATGTTAACCAACGTTTCAGGGGTCATGCTGCCTCCGTCATCAGGGCGATGAGTATGAAGATTTCTGTCTTCTGGATTGTGTAGTCTGGTCGATGTTAACCAACGTTTCACGGGTCATGCTGCCTCCGTCATCAGGGCGATGAGTATGAAGATTTCTGTCTTCTGGGTTGTGTAGTCTGGTCGATGTTAACCAATGTTTCAGGGGTCATGCTGCCTCCATCATCAGGGTGATGAGTATGAAGATTTATGTCTTCTGGCTAGTGTAGTCTGGTCGATGTCAACCAACGTTTCGGAGGTCATACTGCCTCCATCATCAGGGTGATGAGTATGAAGATTTATGTCTTCTGGGTTGTGTAGTCTGGTCGATGTTAACCAACGTTTCAGAGGTCATACTGCCTCCATCATCAGGGCGATGAGTATGAAGATTTCTGTCTTCTGGGTTGTTGCGCTGTGTAGTCTGGTCGATGTTAACCAACGTTTCAGAGGTCATACTGCCTCCATCATCAGGGCGATGAGTATGAAGATTTCTGTCTTCTGGGTTGTTGCGCTGTGTAGTCTGGTCGATGTTAACCAACGTTTCAGAGGTCATACTGCCTCCATCATCAGGGCGATGAAGATTTCTGTCTTCTGGGTTGTTGCGCTGTGTAGTCTGGTCGATGTTAACCAACGTTTCAGAGGTCATACTGCCTCCATCATCAGGGCGATGAGTATGAAGATTTCTGTCTTCTGGGTTATTGCGCTGTGTAGTCTGGTCGATGTTAACCAACGTTTCAGAGGTCATACTGCCTCCATCATCAGGGCGATGAAGATTTCTGTCTTCTGGGTTGTTGCGCTGTGTAGTCTGGTCGATGTTAACCAACGTTTCAGAGGTCATACTGCCTCCGTCATCAGGGCGATGAGTATGAAGATTTCTGTCTTCTGGGTTGTTGCGCCGTGTTGTCTGGTCGATGTTAACCAACGTTTCGGAGGTCATACTGCCTCCGTCATCAGAGTATGAAGATTTCTGTCTTCTGGGTTGTTGCGCTGTGTAGTCTGGTAGATGTTTAACAACGTTTCAGAGGTCATACTGCCTCCATCATCAGGGTGATGAGTATGAAGATTTATGTCTTCTGGGTTGTGTAGTCTGGTCGATGTTAACCAACGTTTCAGAGGTCATACTGCCTCCGTCATCAGAGTATGAAGATTTCTGTCTTCTGGGTTGTTGCGCTGTGTAGTCTGGTCGATGTTTACCAACGTTTCGGAGGTCATACTGCCTCCATCATCAGGGCGATGAGTATGAAGATTTCTGTCTTCTGGGTTGTTGCGCTGTGTAGTCTGGTCGATGTTAACCAACGTTTCAGAGGTCATCCTGTCCAATACTCACCGATATTTTCTTACTCGAGGGTAAAGTTTCCGGAGCGTGAATCCGAGAAATCGACTCGCTCCTTCATCGCATTTTGTTCAAAGTCTCGGACAAAACTGTCGTACCAGTTGGATAAACTGGTTCGTATCTGTCTTCTTAATACGTAAGCTAACTTTTTTAGTTCGCTTATAAATTCGTAAGAATTGGAAAACAATTGAAGAGGATTGTACGCAGTTTGGGTGTTTCAGGGAACTGGTTTTTTTTGTCAAGTTCTGTTTTGTTATTATTGTGCCAGTTGGTGACGTAACACGCCCAACGCATCTACTCTCACAACTGGGAGAGACTTCCTTTAAGGGATGGCATGCCATTGGGTACAATTGGCCGGAAGGCGGAAGTCTTGTCTGCGAATTTTGTCTTGTGTCGTTTTGACTCCGAGATGACTTTTATGCTGGAGCAGAAGAGTTTAATGGCTTGACTTCCGTTTTGCAGCGTTGCTTGGATGGGGCAGTTATTCTGGTTATCGAGATATTTCATTTAGGCCTTTGCTTTTTCTAAGGGCCACCGAATTACGTCGCCAAAAACAGTCAAAAGATGAAATCGAATCACTCTCGATTAGAAGTCTTGAGTTTGAAAGCCTCTAAAGCGATTCGGCTTCTACAGATTTTAATTTTTTCGTGTGTAGGTATTTTTTTTAAGACGTGACAAGTAACCGGAACTTTCGTTGTATTAACTGGCACTCTGGCTCATAATCGGAAGCTCTCAGGTTCGAATATCGTCTCGGACATCATCTTTATGTCTCAAACTTTAAGCAGATGCTGGGATATGCCTGTTATGTGGTGTCACGACATAGACCACAATTACCGATGGGATGTAGTTTTAAAATAGGCCACAACCGCTTCCATAGTCGGTAACCATGTTTGTTAATCGACGCTGTGTGGTTAATGCAATTTGGAAGACGTCGTTAAGTAAGCGAAGGGAGTATTGTGACATCATATTGCAGCCAGTTTCAACACTTAAATCCGTTCATGTATCATATTCAGAAGCCGTAGCAGGGGATGAGATCTACGGGGAAATTTCATCTAGCGGATAAATCATCTCATCCTTCTTCTGAAACTACGAGCTTGGTAGTGGAATACGTGACTTCATATATAAATATAATGAAATAAAAAATGTTAAGACACTTTCCAAGAAACGATTATAAATCCTTCGTCTTGTCGAATCGCGTTCTTGGTCCTAAGTCTTCTGCTGAGGTTGGTTTTAACTATAATCAGCTTGTTCGTAATGTTGATAAAATGACACGTCATCTGTGTTATAAATGCAGCCAGAGATTATTTGAGACGGCCGTCTGTTCATCTGCGCGTTGCGCATTAAACATTCTGCATGATGTTGTACCTACTGGTACTATGTAATAAGCTCGTGGACTGCTGTGATAAACCCGTTTTTATACCAAATATTCGAAACTTTTTACATCGCTCTTAGAAAGTTATCGGTTATAATCTGGAAATTTTGCGTTGCCGACTTGTTTGTAATTTTTATCATAAATACTGTACATAAAATTGTCCCTTGTGTTTTTTTTGTCCCTCGCAGCTGCGGGCGAAACACAAAGCCGAATATATAATAGGTTCCTTTTGGTCGCTGACTTGTCTTTTTACATTCTGCGTATTTACTCCAGCATTAGGTTCATGATTTTAAGATGCTGTACGTATTGCAGAGAATGTTTGCAAGATGCTGTTTAAAATGCCTGTAGTTTCTCCCGTGTCCGAACTGCCGCCATTTTTGTATTATACTGAATGCAGTTTCGGAACATTTCATAATTTTCATTTAAAATGTTTGTGTGGATCATGTGAGAGATCAAACTTTACACATTGGATTTTTATTCGTTTATTATTAAATGGATTTTGGATTTTTTTTCATTTACTAAAGATCGATCAATCGATCGTATCTGTATCGAACTCTGTATCAGATTTAAGTTTCCGCTACCCACAATGATAGCTAGACAGACAGCTAGGCGCAGTGGGACGATACCAGCTCAGAAGCCATCTGTCCATCTTACGAAACGGGGCAGCTTGTACCCATCTTTGATTGTTGGAAATGGAATTTAACCCTTTTGATATGTAGTTGAGTCTACCTCCTTTCAAGGGACCTCCACAAACACTAGTCCCTGTTTTTGTACCTGATGACGGAGACAGATCTAGTCCCCGAAACGTCGTGTTATGAGAAACAACAGATGATGGATAATGTCCAAAATTGTAGCCAATATACCATCGTAAGTGTCCGTGGTCTAGAAATTTCAAAAACCAAATTTCGAATTTAAATATTCAAGAACTAGCGAAATTTAAATTACTTTTTATGCGTGTATTTGCAGTTGTTATCGTTTGTGATTTAGAATTAGAGTTATTTAATAAATTCATTACTTCGTATACATTGTACAATTCCCATTTAAGACCTATGACAAGAACGTTGCTCGGACAAGCTTTGCCATGCCGATAGATGCCACTCCTGTCACAGACGTTTAGGAAGGAGGTGATTGTCAGTCGCGTTTGGTGTGTGAACGGACCTCACATGGAGATCACTGATTTACTGTACTGTGGGCAATGAAATTCTTCGTCGAAATGGCAGTGAGTTTTGGGTTAATAGAGCTATTCAAAATGTGTCGTATAGGTCACAGGTGGGCTGGGCGAACTTCAATTCTTTGGACCTTGTTTTGCTATTTGCTACAACTAATATCAGTATTATTGACGTGATATTTAAAGGTGTGGAGATGAGATAATTACCAAGCTTGGAAATTCATCAGTCCGTTCAAGACGTAGAGAAGTCTTTGCGTTGTCAGAACATTTTACTTAACGTTGATTGAAAGATTATTTTAGGTGTGTAGCTTGTTTGTTTCGTTTCGATGTTGTGTAAAAGTGCCGCCTTTGTTAATTTTAAGCTAGATGTTATGTTTTAAGTTCATTCAAATCTGTAGCAGAAGTTTCTTTAACACATTCTTAGCGCTTACAAGCATTTGTTTTAAGTGCTGGTTGTAACACTTACAACGGAATAATTGTGTTGTAAACTTGTATATTGCGTCTCATCATTGGAAAAAACATCGGGCGGATTTCAGTCAGATGTACATGAAAGTACTGAACGTTAACTTTTATGATCTGCTTCTGGTTTATTGAAAATTCTGCAGAAACTCGGGAGATTAATTCTCCAAGTTTCTTAGTTCTAAGTAACTCTATGTATAAAACCCGTTTCTGTACAAAGACAGACGACCTCCAATGCAGAACTCTGTCTAACCGGTAGATAACATCACCTTCGCCCCTCATTCTCTCACTGCTCCGACACGAATTCTTGTAGAAGATTAATTCCTCTTAGTCAAGGAAGTGAAAAGAAGTATGATATATAAGTCATTAATCAAATCATTAAATTTAGTTCGGAAACTTTACATGTCGGCTCTTTAAATTTCTGCTAGATTGGATCAAGACCATACTCGATAGGAATCGATTTTTATTCAGTTTATTACATTTTCTGATCCTCAATAATTATAGGAATTTTGGCTCTATTGAACTTCCTCAAGGCTTTAACAATTGGCGTACTGCATAAATCATTGAACGTTCTAGAATATGTAACAAAGCTTCTAGCAAAGTTTTTCTTATAACATGAAAACCCCATTTTCTTATTATAGTTGAATAATAATAAAATACTGTGCTTAACGGAACTTATATCCAGTCGTTTTATATTGAAGTATAAACTTGTGAGGCAAAGGGAAGCTGCCCGCGTTCGTATTTTGTAGTGTTGATAATCGTTGCTGTAGACTGGGAGCCTACAGCAAATTCTAACGGAGATGCGACTCGATTCTGTTGGACTGTGCTTGAAATCTAGTCACCTTAGAATAAAAGTCAAAGATGTGGATTCTAACTAAGTACGTGCATTTCTCTTTTTTATTTTACAGGAAACAAAAAAGTGTTTAGAAAATGATGGAACTTTGTAACGTAAGAAAAGTATATTCTGTGACACATCCAATTACTGCATATATGTCGATGAAAATAATGAATCTAGGTTTGTGAGATTTCAAGTTTTCTCACTGAAAATGTCTGTCTTCTCGAGATGTTGGTAGAATCTTAGCGACGTTTCAGAAGTGCTTGATGCATCCACATAATTATTATGGGGGCAGTTCGTTTTAACATAACATGTCCACTAGTTTCCTTGTTCGCGTTGGGAGAATTTAAATAAATTCTGTCCTTTGTAGTTATTTTTCCATTCTCACCTCAGAGTACTTTGTTAAACACTTTTGTTTTCATGTTTTGTGGACTTGTCAGAGCACTGAATGTAGACCAACTCTCTGAGTCTGTTGACCGGGCTTCAGTGCGTACTTTTGGGAACTCGCAGCTCTCAGCCCTTCAGGCGATGACATTAATATGAATTATTTGCCTATTCTGAATCACTAATAAACGATAATGTCCGTTTTCCCTGACTTAGACGAAGACATGTATGAATCACGTAGTCTTTGAAATTCTTATTCAAGTTTTGTACGTCAGTCCCAATCCGTCTATGGCGTGAAAAGATCGAATCCGCATACAACATTGTTTGTTGCAGTAACCACGTTATTTTGCATCGTACAAAGCATCAGTGCACGAAAAAGTCTTTGTATGTTCTGAAGTCGAAATCATGCATCAAGGCGTGGCCCTGATGTTAGTAGAGCGAGTGTCGCTTCCCACGTTACACGTTTGTTTGGAAAAATATAATTTTTTTAGGTAGTCCCCTGAGGCGTAACTCAGAAATTGCATTCTGTTTCTGAACACTCATGCATTTTTTCAACGCGCATTTAGATGCACAACATTTGAATGATATTAAAATGGATCTTAAAAGAATAGATTTTCAGGGTGTCGACTGGATTCATGTGGTTCAAGATGTGGTTCCATTACGGACTCTTGTAAACATGGTAATGAACCTCTGGGTTCTATAAATCACGACAAATGTCTTGACTAACCGAGAAACTGTCATCATCTCAAGAATTACTATAATTAATAGAGTTGCTTGTTAAAGGTTTGTAGTTTCTCCCCGGCTCCTTGTCAGCTCTGTAGCCTAGGGGACGCTTAGTTAACTACTTAAGAACACAACGATGTGTTTACAGGCAAGTTTCACATTTCTGAGACATTTGATTGTCATAGCGGAGATGTCTGTCTGTTTTGAACTTCTGGGTTCAGCGCCGTATTATCATGATTATCAACGTTTCAAAGGGACGCGATGTTTTTCCTGAAATGTATGCAACCACCTGGCCACCGTGAGGAGAAATTGAGGATGGCCGTCTTATGGGTTGCGCCATGCAGTTTTGTGGTAATTGATAGAAGTTTCGGGGGTGGTTACTGCCTTCGTATGATCTTGTAGATTTGGTGATACGAGAACATCCCAGAAGACTGTCATTTTATACACGCCACCATTAGAAACTTAAATGTAAATTTATAAGTATTCATTTCTCGTTGTAGATCTCTCACTGTCACTGCGATATTGACTTTAGTTTCTTCGATTATCAGAAATGCGATGGGCAAATGATATTGTTCAGCGCTGCTGCTTGTTTGTACTGTCAGACGTGTAAACACCCAATTTAGGCAGAGAGAAGGGCGTGTTATTTTATAATACACTCGTCCAAATAAAGATGAGGAGTGTGTAATTAATTAGAAAGCTTCACGCTCTAAATGGGGGTGGTATCTTCTCGCATAGATGACATGTTCACTTTTGTTTTGAAACAGACGCTTCTATCTCAAAACTTTATTAAGCCTTACAGGAAATTTATGCAGATCACACGAAAGTTCCAACAACCTCTCTGTCTGGAATAGTTCAGGTTATAAGTGGTGTATCTCTCGTTTCAGACGTCCTAGTTTAACGCCCTTTTTGTGGACTGGTGACGTGCTGTTATTACGTAGGACGCCGACAGAGAATGTAATAACTAAGCTTGGACTACGAACAAATGGCCTGTTTCTGCTGTGTAAGCGACTTGTCCCCTAGACCTTCATGGACTGTGTAACTTTAAATTAAGGGACTTTTCAGCCGTCGTTTCTACGAAAGGGAAAAAACGTCGTGATGCAAAATTAAAGAAAGAGTAAAGTGCGAAACGTATGACACTGCAGGTTGCATAATTTGTAACTTTATGCAGGTCAGTGCTGTATACATCACACTTGATGGTTTGTTGAAATTTAGCCTGGCGGCTAATTGTAATGTAGGCGAATTCATGAATGCGTCATGTTTTAGCTCGTAGACGGTCGGGCCATATCTCTTCATTAACCGGAGATTTTTTTATTTTATTTTGAAAACTAATAAACGTGAAGTATTGCTTTTGATAATGTTACTTCTGGGACTGACGTCACGGGAATAAAATAATCACTGTAACTATATAAATAACACAAATCGGATAAAATGTTGCTCTACTCTCTTGCACGTGTAGAGTTTCGATAAAATGTTGTGCAAGTGTACGAGTTGTTTGCAATAGCACACATCCCGTCCTGGCCATTTATTTCAGTAACACAACTAGAATTTCAATGCTGGTGTTGTTTTCGAAAGACTCTGTAGCCAAAAACTGTTTCCTCTTCGCTATCCAGGGAACGTAGGATGAACATTTTGTGTTATGTTTGTCTTAACCACTCACAATACTGTCTTATATTGAATGCACCTTTGTGATTCTGGTTATGTTAACCTTTTACAAATTTGTTGGCAGATTAAAAAAAGTCAGGCCAACAGAAAATATCTAAGAATAATTACACTTTCTGATAAAACGACTTTAAAAAGAATATTGAGTATCTTTATATGTGGTTTACAACGTGAATACGTTTGTTTGGATGTTAAAATGCGAATAATGTCTATTTTAATTGCATGGATCGTGTTAATTCTTGTGGAATTTTGCACCGTGTAGTCTGGGCGATGTTGAATGGAGCTTCGGAGAAACTTTCTGCCTCCATCGCCCTGATGATGGACACGTCTCTGAGCCATCAGTTAAATTCTACCAGCCTACACCCCGGAGCGTGTGAATAATTTTTTTTTAAAAAAAACAGTCATAATCACATTTCTTGGCAGGACAACCGAAAGTCTCACAGAATAAATAAAGCCACAAAATATATAGACCCACTCCAGTAGACTGGGGACGGACATTTGACCCATTGGTGACAGCAGTTCCGTGCAGACAGCCTCACCCCCACCGCAGTTCATATTTTCATATGCATCACGTGTACACGTGACAAATCTCGGAGTGCAGTTTCTGTGTGAGGACGGCCTCTGGGGAGGGCTGAATTATGCTTGTTTCTTTATACATTTGTGTATAATTTAATTGTGTAGTTCGCAGCGTACGGCTTGTAGACGTTTCTATTTAATACATGTTGCCAGCTTAAAGATAAATTATATCCCAACAGCTGGACCAGTAGTACAAGGCGTAGCGTGCCATACTGATACATTTTATTATTTGCATATTAAATCTAACATAGTTGCCTTCTTAGCACGTACTGCGGTGTGTGGAGGTGATGTTGATGAATTTAAATCGTTAGGGCTACTTGAGAAGGATGTATAGTAACTCAGAACTTGGGAACTATCTCAGGATTTGCTTGAAGACTGAGGAAAACCAAGAAATCCGGTCTTGAGATGGCCGGTGGCAGGACCGTCCGAATGCAGAAGTCCTGTAAGGTTTGTCTCTGGTTTTTCGTCTGAATGACATTTAAAAATCCAGTTACACCTCTACACCACTAAAGTATTGATTGAATATTGACGTTTATTCTGATAAACGCACGAGACCTACGAATACATTTTATGGGTAAAGTATGGAGTTATTGAATGTTGAAGCAAGTATTACATATATTAATCACAGTGTTTTAAAAATGTAAGAGCATTTTGTGTTCTGTTGGTCTTACTGAAAAATTTTGTTCGAAAAAAATTATTTGGTTGTGGAATTAGTACGGATGTAATTATAAAAAATAATAAAATGTAAAAATAATAAAATGAAATAAATCCTAAATTTCATTACTAATTCAGGATTACATATTGTCATCGATTACAGGACTGTCATATTTTTGACAACAGCGTATTTAACGAGACGAATTAATATTTTTTTTTCACACGTTGGCGTGTAAAATCCGCTACTATAATAAGGAAATATTTATTTACTTAACCGATATAAATTTTATTTAAAGACTTAGATTTTACCGCGAAGAAACATGACACTACCTCATTACAAATATCAGTTTGCCAACGTTGTTCAGGTAAATCGCCACCATTTCGTCTGTGATTCGTACAAACGCCGTAAATACACTCTGTGGGGAAAAATGCAGAACTGCATTCTGTTTAAGAATATGGTACGTATAGTTCCCAGTGGGCTTTAAGTCGTTAACAACTTGTAATTTCAGATTTCGCTCACAGGCATATCTATATATAACCCAGCAGCAGTTAGACGAATATTAAAAATGGTATTGAGCTAACATTTTTACTGTCGTCTGTCACCGGCAACTATCAAAATGTTACTTATTATTTCTTGTATACTTCAAGTACAACTCATAAAATATATATAAAAGAAAATCAGCTGAGCATAGTTCTTCTTTCAGAAACAGCAATTTTCTCAGTTTATCAAGAAATCCTCATCCCCTTTTTTGAGAAACGAAGGTTCTTATCCCTACAATAAGCGTGATGATCTCACTTCACACTCTCCCACCCGATTTTTTCTTAAGGTTAATTTTAATATTATACTTCCATCTGCTTCTACATCTTTCACGTGGTCTCTGTTTCGACCACTCTCCCTTCCATATACCTTGCCCATCTCATCCTTCTTCATATGTTCATCCAAAAACTTAGCGAATTGATGTCCAAATCCGTGTCCGTGTGTAACATAATGTTTTCCAGCGAAGCGTCGATAGTCTCCGGCCCAGTTTCCGGTATGTATAACTACCCCTTGTCGGCTGTCCGCGACTTACAATTCAATATATTTGTAGCTACCCTCCACAGCTGGAGGCCGTCACTGTGACGACGTCGTACCGTGTTGAAAAGAGATCTCCGAACAGAACTTCGTGTTATGTGTAATTTATAGGCGTTGCAAGGGTCCAACACTTTCCAGTTTCTAATTCCTCGCTTTAAGAACCACGTGATAGAAATGATATTGAAATTTCTTTTTCTGTGCTCAGAATATTACGCAAATGCATTTTGTGTCCGATCTTCTGGCTTCAAGCAACTCCATCAGCGTCCCAAATCAATAAAAACCGCGTTGCTGTAAGAATCTCTGTACTATACGGGGAATTTTTCAGGTACTACACAAGCCATTTTCGTAAAGAACCTCCATTGTTCTGAGCCTCTTAGTGCTTTATAAAGTCTTATGAATCGCTCCTCCCACACGTCCTATTACCAGACAGCAATGATAATTGTCATTGACAATTATTCTGATTGACAGAAAACTGACATGGATTAGGACGAGATTGTTTCAGAGAACAGCCTCCATCACTGTCTGCGGACAGTGAGATCAAAATTTGATTCCTACATTAACTTCGCGTATTATGGATTTATGGATGTTCTAGTCATTCTTCAGTTGTTTCATCATCCATCTTGTGATCTTTTATGAGCCCATGATGCCATAAATGATTTTGTCCAGACACAGAAATATTTTGCCAAATGGCATGTTGCCAGTCGCTAATTTGAACATCAGCGTTTTAATCCTAATACGTATTAAATTTTCCCAACCGCATTGCGCGCGTTTGGTTTTATGAATCCGACCTCTTAAAATGTGTAAGCATATGAATAGAATCGGTGGTGGCTTCCGACAGGTAACTCGACATTTTCTGGAGGGATGGTTGTAACTCGTTTCAAATTTTCCTGCGAGGCCTTTGACTAGCGAATCGCTAGGGTTTCATTTGTCGTATTTCAGTCTGACGAGCAGTTTAAGGTGCGGTCACATGCGTATTGGTTGTGACAGGCGGACAATTTTCCTACGCGGATTCTCTGACGTCATCAGAAACAGACTTCTGACCCCCCCTAGTATCGCGCTTCGAAGAATTTTGCCTTACACAACCACTCATTTAATTTTCGGTGTAAAATTTGTAGACAATATGAGTAAGTGATTTTATAACATGGCGAAGTCGTAAATAAACAGAAACTTACCTTGTATTCTGCAAGTTCCTGGTTCGTATTTAAGTTTTATCACCGGAATACAGACTTCAAATTGTAAGACTTGAGGTTCTCACAGCGGTGAGTATGAAGATATCCGTCTTCTGGGTTATTGCGCTGTGTAGTCTGGTCGATGTTAACCAACGTTTCAGAGGTCATACTGCCTCCGTCATCAGGGCGATGATATGATGGAGGCAGTATGACCTCTGAAACGTTGGTTAACATCGACCAGACTACACAGCGCAACAACCCAGAAGACAGATCTTCATACTCTGATGACGGAGGCAGTATGACCTCTGAAACGTTGGTTAACATCGACCAGACTACACAGCGCAATAACCCAGAAGACGGATATCTTCAGACTTCAAATTGTCTATAATTTGCTACAGATAATTACAAACCCAACGTCGTTCTTTCTGTACGTAGGCAGATACATAATACAAACAATATCAATCTGTGCGGAGCTTGGTAGTAACATATGTATATTCTATTTTTAATTTGAAGGTAACTTGCATATATTTCCCTTATTTGTACTTGGCTAGTAAAGTTTATACATCTCTTTTTGGAGCACGAATATCGGCGAAGGTCCCAAGGCATTAAAGTTCTTTCTTGTGGTTCTCGCCACTCTCATCTCCTCATACTTGCGATATATGATAAATATGGCTCTCTTAGATCTTTTGTCTGGTTATTTGTATAAAAATGGGCCGCTTTAAATCAATATTTCATTCTGTCCGTATTACATCGTCGTAATAATCATTAGATGTAACGTTTGAAATGTGTGTCATTAAAACTTAAGTAAAGTGAATTTATCTAGAAACTGCGCACAACAAATCTCTCTAGCGGTACATTTTTCACCAACTCTCCTTTATTTTAAACATCAAAATTCTGTTTAACGTTGCTCTAAATTAATGTTAAAACCCCGAATAATGCTTTGACGTAATCAGTGATTACGTATTGTTTTTTTTAATACACTAGATATGTTTGTTTCGCGCTGTTGCAATTATTTGGTGGATTAATGCCTGTCGCTTTACAAATTAAAGTTCTGGTTTACTGAATATAAATGTTATTTGTGTTGTCCATCGGTTTTCTGACGCTGCCACACGCGTGCAGAGAACTTCACATTTTACAATGTCATTTTCATTTCGTAATCAAATTAAGAGTGCCACGGTGGTCTAGCGGACAGAACGCTGGCCTTGTAATCCTGGGGTCCCGGGTTCAATTCCCGGCGGTGCCCAGATTTATAACTTGTGTTGTTGGGCAAGGCCGTGGTCTAGGCAACACGGAGTTTTCCTCCGTGGCATCCCAACAATTACTCCATTCACACACAGAAGAAGGCAATGGCAAACCACTTCTGGATAATCTGCCGAGAACGTATATGAACAGGTCCCAGTCCGAGAAAAGGATGGAAGGATCCTGTTCATATGGACCTGTCGTCAGGAGAAAAAAAGCAGAAGAAGAAGAAGAAGAAGACACTTTGACAATCAACTAACATTCTAAAAATCACAAGGTATCGTCCCTTGGTATCTTAAAACATTACTGCCGAAACGCACAGCTGGAATTGGTAAACACTGTTTCATAAACCATAATTCTCTAAGCACTTACGGTGACGGGGTTGTCTACTTGCGTTCCAGTATTTTTTGACGTAAATACGTCTATACGGAAGGGTCATTCGGCAAAAAAGCGTAACGAGGATGTCTAAGATCCACATCAACAATGTGTAAATATGGACCAACAACAATGGTCAGTTTTTATACGAACTCCTGCGTGCATTGTTATGTTACCTAAGAAACTAGTTGTTTGTTATTTGTTTACTCTGCATTGTTGTGTTTCATTACTGCCGTGAATAATCCGCTTTCGTTATTGTGGAAAGAGCTGAGCTGTGAATCGCTTGTAGAAGAAGTGCGTCGTAGAGTAGATATTATTGTGCTGTTAAAAAAGTTTTAGAATATCTGCCTTCCACTCACTGCATTTTAGATTTGGTTAAATTGATCATTCTCGGTGGACATCGTGGTCTCCTACAATTGAACAAAGTTTGAGGTAAGCGAGTCCTATTTATAATTATTGTTTATCACATTTAATGTTTTCATCTGCATTTGTGAACTCTTGTAAGAGGTTTAGGCTTGTAGGCAGTTTGTATTCTTAAGGTACCGGAGCCAAAGTTACGAGGCAGTAGTCCCACAGCACGTGGCTCAACGCGTCGTTGAATCTCCGTAAGAGTTAGGCTCACACGGTATAGAAATTGTTTTTAAGATTTTACATCGAGGTCGGAGTCGGTACTTCCTTACTGACTGCAACTCCACAGCCCTGTGGAGAAGTCCGGGAGAATTCCTGGAAAAGTCCTGGATAAGTCCTAATGTAGTGCCGGAGATGTCCTGGAGAGGTTGTTTGGAATTCCTTAAGCGGTGGTGGGTTTGATCCTATGCGGGTCGGTTATTTTGGATTCGTTTAAGTTTGATTGGGATAAGTTACATTGTATTAGGTAGCGTTGTGGGTTAAGTTGGTTTTGGGTTAGGTTTGGTTTGGTTAGATTTGGTTTTGTTTGGTTAGGTTAGGATAGGTTCAGTTAAGTTGGGTAAGTTAAGGGTGCGTTATATAAGGTTGTTTTACGATTTGTTGGGTAGTCCTGGAGAATGTGTAAATATGGACCGACAACAATGGTCAGCTTTTATACGAACTCCTGCGTGCATTGTTATGTTACCAAAGAAACTAACTGTTATGTCATCTCTTTACTCTGCATTGTTGTGTTTCGTTACTGCCGTCAACAATCCGCTTTCATTATTGTGGAAAGAGCTGAGCTGTGAATCGCTTGTAGAAATAGTGCGTCGTAGAGTAGATATTATTGTGCTGTTAAAAAAGTTTTAGAATATCTGCCCTCCACTCTCGCCATTTTAGATTTGATTAAATTGATCATTCTCGGTGGACATCGTGGTCTCCTACAATTGAAGTAAGTTTGAGGTAATGGAATCCTATTTATAATTATTGTTTATCACATTTAATGTTTTCATCCTCATTAAGGTCTTCATATGTTACGCCTTCCTATAGGTGGATGGGTTTCCTTATCAATAAATTTTTCGACTTAACTTAGTTCATTACATATGACTGGTTTCTGCATGTTTCTCCCATCAAGTACCTAAGGAATTAACACAGTTTCTCTTCTACTCCTTCTTGTATTTTTTGACGCAAATACGACTATACGGAAGGGTCATTCGGCAAAAAAGCGTAACGAAGATGTCTAAGATCCACATCAACAATGTGTAAATATGGACCAACAACAATGGTCAGCTTTTATACGAACTCCTGCGTGCATTGTTATGTTACCTAAGAAACTAGTAGTTTGTTATTTGTTTACTCTGCATTGTTGTGTTTCATTACTGCCGTCAACAATCCGCTTTCGTTATTGTGGAAAGAGCTGAGCTGTGAATCGCTTGTAGAAATAGTGCGTCGTAGAGTAGATATTATTGTGCTGTTAAAAAAGTTTTAGAATATCTGCCTTCCACTCACTGCATTTTAGATTTGATTAAATTGATCATTCTCGGTGGACATCGTGGTCTCCTACAATTGAACAAAGTTTGAGGTAAGGGAGTCCTATTTATAACTATTGTTTATCACATTTAATGTTTTCATCTGCATTTGTGAACTCTTGTAAGAGGTTTAGGCTTGTATTCTTAAGGTACCGGAGCCAAAGTTACGAGGCAGTAGTCCCACAGCACGTGGCTCAACGCGTCGTTGAATCTCCGTAAGAGTTAGGCTCACACGGTATAGAAATTGTTTTTAAGATTTTACATCGAGGTCGGAGTCGGTACATCCTTACTGACTGCAACTCCACAGCCCTGTGGAGAAGTCCGGGAGAATTCTTGGAAAAGTCCTGGATAAATCCTGGATAAGTCCTAAAGTAGTGCCGGAGATGATGTCCTGGAGAGGTTGTTTGGAATTCCTTAAGCGGTGGTGGGTTTGATCTTATGCGGGTCGGTTATTTTGGATTCGTTTAAGTTTGATTGGGATAAGTTACATTGTATTAGGTAGCGTTGTGGGTTAAGTTGGTTTGGTTAGATTAAGTTTTGTTTGGTTAGGTTAGGTTTTGTTTGGTTAGGTTAGGATAGGTTCAGTTAAGTTGGGTAAGTTAAGGGTGCGTTATATAAGGTTGTTGTTTTACGATTGTTTGGGTTGTCCTGGAGAATGTGTAAATATGGACCGACAACAATGTTCAGCTTTTATATGAACTCCTGCGTGCATTGTTATGTTACCTAAGAAACTATTTGTTTGTTATTTGTTTACTCTGCATGTTACCAAAGAAACTAACTGTTATGTCATCTGTTTACTTGGCATTGTTGTTTTTAATTATAGCCGCCAACAATCTGCTTTCGTTATTGCGGAAAGAGCTGAGCTGTGAATCGCTTGTAGAAGAAGTGCGTCGTAGAGTAGATATTATTCTGCTGTTAAAAAAGTTTTAGAATATCTGCCTTCCACTCACTGCATTTTAGATTTGATTAAATTGATCATTCTCGGTGGACATCGTGGTCTCCTACAATTGAACAAAGTTTGAGGTAAGGGAGTCCTATTTATAACTTGTTTATCACATTTAATGTTTTCATCTGCATTTGTGAACTCTTGTAAGAGGTTTAGGCTTGTAGGCAGTTTGTATTCTTAAGTTACCGGAGCCAAAGTTACGAGGCATTAGTCCCACAGCACGTGGCTCAACGCGTCGTTGAATCTCCGTAAGAGTTAGGCTCACACGGTATAGAAATTGTTTTTAAGATTTTACATCGAGGTCGGAGTCGGTACACTCTTACTGACTGCAACTCCAGAGCCCTGTGGAGAAGTCCGGGAGAATTCTTGGAAAAGTCCTGGATAAGTCCTAAAGTAGTGCCGGAGATGATGTCCTGGAGAGGTTGTTTGGAATTCCTTAAGCGGTGGTGGGTTTGATCTTATGCGGGTCGGTTATTTTGGATTCGTTTAAGTTTGATTGGGATAAGTTACATTGTATTAGGTAGCGTTTTGGGTTAGGTTGGGTTGGGTTAGGTTTGGTTTGGTTAGATTTGGTTTTGTTTGGTTAGGTTAGGATAGGTTCAGTTAAGTTGGGTAAGTTAAGGGTGCGTTATATAAGGTTGTTGTTTTACGATTGTTTGGGTTGTCCTGGAGAATGTGTAAATATGGACCGACAACAATGTTCAGCTTTTATATGAACTCCTGCGTGCATTGTTATGTTACCTAAGAAACTAGTAGTTTGTTATTTGTTTACTCCGCATGTTACCAAAGAAACTAACTGTTATGTCATCTGTTTACTCGGCATTGTTGTGTTTAATTAACGCCGCCAACAATCTGCATTCGTTATTGCGGAAAGAGCTGAGCTGTGAATCGCTTGTAGAAGAAGTGCGTCGTAGAGTAGATATTATTGTGCTGTTAAAAAAGTTTTGGAATATCTGCCTTCCACTCACTGCATTTTAGATTTGATTAAATTGATCATTCTCGGTGGACATCGTGGTCTCCTACAATTGAACAAAGTTTGAGGTAAGGGAGTCCTATTTATAATTATTGTTTATCACATTTAATGTTTTCATCCGCATTAAGGTCTTCCTATGTTACGCCTTCCTATAGGTGGATGGGTTTCCTTATCAATAAATTTTTCGAATTAACTTAGTTCATTACATATGACTGGTTTCTGCATGTTTCTCCCATTAAGTACCTAAGGAATTAACACAGTTTCTCTTCAACTCCTTGTATTTTTTTACGTAAATACGTCTATACGGAAGGGTCATTCGGCAAAAAAGCATAACGAAGATGTCTAAGATCCACATCAACAATGTGTAAATATGGACCAACAACAATGGTCAGCTTTTATACGAACTCCTGCGTGCATTGTTATGTTACCTAAGAAACTAGTTGTTTGTTATTTGTTTACTCTGCATTGTTGTGTTTCATTACTGCCGTCAACAATCCGCTTTCATTATTGTGGAAAGAGCTGAGCTGTGAATCGCTTGTAGAAGAAGTGCGTCGTAGAGTAGATATTATTGTGCTGTTAAAAAAGTTTTAGAATATCTGCCCTCCACTCTCGCCATTTTAGATTTGATTAAATTGATCATTCTCGGTGGACATCGTGGTCTCCTACAATTGAAGTAAGTTTGAGGTAATGGAATCCTATTTATAATTATTGTTTATCACATTTAATGTTTTCATCCGCATTAAGGTCTTCCTATGTTACGCCTTCCTATAGGTGGATGGGTTTCCTTATCAATAAATTTTTCGACTTAACTTAGTTCATTACATATGACTGGTTTCTGCATGTTTCTCCCATCAAGTACCTAAGGAATTAACACAGTTTCTCTTCTACTCCTTCTTGTATTTTTTGACGCAAATACGACTATACGGAAGGGTCATTCGGCAAAAAAGCGTAACGAAGATGTCTAAGATCCACATCAACAATGTGTAAATATGGACCAACAACAATGGTCAGCTTTTATACGAACTCCTGCGTGCATTGTTATGTTACCTAAGAAACTAGTAGTTTGTTATTTGTTTACTCTGCATTGTTGTGTTTCATTACTGCCGTCAACAATCCGCTTTCGTTATTGTGGAAAGAGCTGAGCTGTGAATCGCTTGTAGAAATAGTGCGTCGTAGAGTAGATATTATTGTGCTGTTAAAAAAGTTTTAGAATATCTGCCTTCCACTCACTGCATTTTAGATTTGATTAAATTGATCATTCTCGGTGGACATCGTGGTCTCCTACAATTGAACAAAGTTTGAGGTAAGGGAGTCCTATTTATAACTATTGTTTATCACATTTAATGTTTTCATCTGCATTTGTGAACTCTTGTAAGAGGTTTAGGCTTGTATTCTTAAGGTACCGGAGCCAAAGTTACGAGGCAGTAGTCCCACAGCACGTGGCTCAACGCGTCGTTGAATCTCCGTAAGAGTTAGGCTCACACGGTATAGAAATTGTTTTTAAGATTTTACATCGAGGTCGGAGTCGGTACATCCTTACTGACTGCAACTCCACAGCCCTGTGGAGAAGTCCGGGAGAATTCTTGGAAAAGTCCTGGATAAATCCTGGATAAGTCCTAAAGTAGTGCCGGAGATGATGTCCTGGAGAGGTTGTTTGGAATTCCTTAAGCGGTGGTGGGTTTGATCTTATGCGGGTCGGTTATTTTGGATTCGTTTAAGTTTGATTGGGATAAGTTACATTGTATTAGGTAGCGTTGTGGGTTAAGTTGGTTTGGTTAGATTAAGTTTTGTTTGGTTAGGTTAGGTTTTGTTTGGTTAGGTTAGGATAGGTTCAGTTAAGTTGGGTAAGTTAAGGGTGCGTTATATAAGGTTGTTGTTTTACGATTGTTTGGGTTGTCCTGGAGAATGTGTAAATATGGACCGACAACAATGTTCAGCTTTTATATGAACTCCTGCGTGCATTGTTATGTTACCTAAGAAACTAGTAGTTTGTTATTTGTTTACTCTGCATGTTACCAAAGAAACTAACTGTTATGTCATCTGTTTACTCGGCATTGTTGTGTTTCATTACTTCCGCCAACAATCTGCTTTCGTTATTGCGGAAAGAGCTGAGCTGTGAATCGCTTGTAGAAGAAGTGCGTCGTAGAGTATATATTATTGTGCTGTTAAAAAAGTTTTAGAATATCTGCCTTCCACTCACTGCATTTTAGATTTGATTAAATTGATCATTCTCGGTGGACATCGTGGTCTCCTACAATTGAACAAAGTTTGAGGTAAGGGAGTCCTATTTATAACTTGTTTATCACATTTAATGTTTTCATCTGCATTTGTGAACTCTTGTAAGAGGTTTAGGCTTGTAGGCAGTTTGTATTCTTAAGGTACCGGAGCCAAAGTTACGAGGCATTAGTCCCACAGCACGTGGCTCAACGCGTCGTTGAATCTCCGTAAGAGTTAGGCTCACACGGTATAGAAATTGTTTTTAAGATTTTACATCGAGGTCGGAGTCGGTACACTCTTACTGACTGCAACTCCAGAGCCCTGTGGAGAAGTCCGGGAGAATTCTTGGAAAAGTTCTGGATAAGTCCTAAAGTAGTGCCGGAGATGATGTCCTGGAGAGGTTGTTTGGAATTCCTTAAGCGGTGGTGGGTTTGATCTTATGCGGGTCGGTTATTTTGGATTCGTTTAAGTTTGATTGGGATAAGTTACATTGTATTAGGTAGCGTTTTGGGTTAGGTTGGGTTGGGTTAGGTTTGGTTTGGTTAGATTTGGTTTTGTTTGGTTAGGTTAGGATAGGTTCAGTTAAGTTGGGTAAGTTAAGGGTGCGTTATATAAGGTTGTTGTTTTACGATTGTTTGGGTTGTCCTGGAGAATGTGTAAATATGGACCGACAACAATGTTCAGCTTTTATATGAACTCCTGCGTGCATTGTTATGTTACCTAAGAAACTAGTAGTTTGTTATTTGTTTACTCCGCATGTTACCAAAGAAACTAACTGTTATGTCATCTGTTTACTCGGCATTGTTGTGTTTAATTATCGCCGCCAACAATCTGCTTTCGTTATTGTGGAAAGAGCTGAGCTGTGAATCGCTTGTTGAAATAGTGCGTCGTAGAGTAGATATTATTGTGCTGTTAAAAAAGTTTTAGAATATCTGCCTTCCACTCACTGCATTTTAGATTTGATTAAATTTATCATTCTCGGTGGACATCGTGGTCTCCTACAATTGAACAAAGTTTGAGGTAAGGGAGTCCTATTTATAATTATTGTTTATCACATTTAATGTTTTCATCTGCATTTCTCAACTCTTGTATGAGGTTTAGGCTTGTATTCTTAAGATACCGGAGCCAAAGTTACGAGGCATTAGTCCCACAACACGTGGCTCAACGCGGCGATGAATCTCCGTAAGAGTTAGGCTCACACGGTATAGAAATTGTTTTTAAGGATTTACATCGAGTTCGGAGTCGGTACATCCTTACTGACTGCAACTCCACAGCCCTGTGGAGAAGTCCTGGATAAATCCTGGATAAGTCCTAATGTAGTGCCGGAGATGTCCTGGAGAGGTTGTTTGGAATTCCTTAAGCGGTGGTGGGTTTGATCCTATGCGGGTCGGTTATTTGGATTCGTTTAAGTTTGATTGGGATAAGTTACATTGTGTTAGGTAGGGTTGTGGGTTAGGTTGGGTTGGGTTAGGTTTGGTTTGGTTTGGTTAGGTTAGGTTTTGTTTGGTTAGGTTAGGATAGGTTCAGTTAAGTTGGGTAAGTTAAGGGTGCGTTATATAAGGTTGTTGTTTTACGATTGTTTGGGTTGTCCTGGAGAATGTGTAAATATGGACCGACAACAATGTTCAGCTTTTATATGAACTCCTGCGTGCATTGTTATGTTACCTAAGAAACTAGTAGTTTGTTATTTGTTTACTCCGCATGTTACCAAAGAAACTAACTGTTATGTCATCTCTTTGCTCGGCATTGTTGTGTTTAATTATCGCCGCCAACAATCTGCATTCGTTGTTGCGGAAAGAGCTGAGCTGTGAATCGCTTGTAGAAGAAGTGCGTCGTAGAGTAGATATTATTCTGCTGTTAAAAAAGTTTTAGAATATCTGCCCTCCACTCACTGCATTTTAGATTTGATTAAATTGATCATTCTCGGTGGACATCGTGGTCTCCTACAATTGAACAAAGTTTGAGGTAAGGGAGTCCTATTTATAACTATTGTTTATCACATTTAATGTTTTCATCTGCATTTGTGAACTCTTGTAAGAGGTTTAGGCTTGTATTCTTAAGGTACCGAAGCCAAAGTTACGAGGCAGTAGTCCCACAGCACGTGGCTCAACGCGTCGTTGAATCTCCGTAAGAGTTAGGCTCACACGGTATAGAAATTGTTTTTAAGATTTTACATCGAGGTCGGAGTCGGTACATCCTTACTGACTGCGACTCCACAGCCCTGTGGAGAAGTCCGGGAGAATTCCTGGAAAAGTCCTGGATAAGTCCTAATGTAGTGCCGGAGATGTCCTGGAGAGGTTGTTTGGAATTCCTTAAGCGGTGGTGGGTTTGATCCTATGCGGGTCGGTTATTTTGGATTCGTTTAAGTTTGATTGGGATAAGTTACATTGTATTAGGTAGCGTTGTGAGTTAGGTTGGTTTGGGTTAGGTTTGGTTTGGTTATGTTAGGTAAGTAAAGGGTGCGTTATATGTTTTACGGTGGGTTGTGTTGTCATGGAGATTTTCCATCGTATTCATCGGGTGGTCGTTGGGACGTCCTGGAAAAGTCCTTGAGAATTCGTGGAGAAATCCTGGAAAAGTCCTGGAAACGTTATGCGCAAATTGTATTGTCATGGAGAATTTCTGGAGAAATTCTGGTGAAGTCCTATATGGTCATTTGAAAGTCCTTAAGCGGCGGTGGGTTTTATCCCATACGGGTCGGTTATTTTGGATTAATTTAATTTGGATTGAGATAAGTTACATTGGATTAGGTTGCGTTTAGGGTTAGTTTACGTTCAGTTAGGTTTATTTGGGTTAGTTTAGGTTAGGTTTTTATGTTAGGTTAGGTAAGGTTGTTTTGTTTTACGTCTGGTTAGGTTTTACCCTGAAGAATTACTAGCCTTGTTCGTAGGGATGTCCTGGAGACGTGCTGGAGAAACAGGGCTGTGCTGTCAGTAATAAAATCCCTGACATCATTATTTTGTCCGTATGTTCTAACTTTTTGAGAAAGCAAACGCATTACATCGCTCGCCGGCAAATTTCTACAGCTTTCTGATCTGAACTCTTCTATTTAAACGAGTACCGCAAAGAACGCGAATGGTGGCATTTATTTTTCTAGGTAGTAGATATCTTGTCATGTCTGTATGTATGTTTCCCCGCTACACTTCATGGACAAATTTACCTTTTGCTTACTAGGTGGCAGTCAGTTCGTGAAAGTCGGACTACAGAAGGGACAGCAATATAAAGGGTTTAACTCAGATAATTCAATAAGCCACATACAAAGTGTGAAGCATGCGCCTGTTAGATCGAAAAGGAAAACCAAGAGAAATTCAACGAAGAAAGTTAAGCGCCGCGCAGTTTCTAAGAGAAGGAGTAAGTATAACCTCACCTATATCAATATTCAATCTGAATATATTAGTGGTCGGGACTCACTTTAGGTGTTCTTGCATATGTGTGCAGATTGGTAATCTACCTGAAACATATGACGTTCGTTGCATAAAATACGGATCAGGATCTTAGTTTTGGCATATCGGCTTGGTTAGTGTTTAAAATGGCCCCCAAGTTAATTTGCAACGAACGGGACGCATCTTGAATGAGGCTGTGTTTTGTTAAGCATTTCGCTGAAGATCCACTTTAATACTACTGGAGCTGTGAGACAATCTGTCTGCATCTCTAAAGTGTGCACATCACAGCTAGTGTTCAACACATTTTGAGATAACTTATCCTGTGAAGCTCATTCAAGTTCATCTTCTTTGATTTACAAAAAATACATTGTGAATTTTGGTCTCTGAGGCCTCCAGATTGTGTACATTAATAAGTGTTTGACTGCTTGTGTTGGGTTTATAAATACATTCAATTTTTAAATGCTGTGTGATAAACTTTTTCAGGTCGCCCTAGTACTCCCAGAAAAGCAAAAGCTCGGGGAGGAAAAAAATCTTAAGAAAATTGTAGGAAAAGCTGGAAAAGAAGCAGTGAGAGATAGTTTGAGGACAAGTGGTGTACTTGGAAAGACGTCGTCTGGATCAAAGAAATCAACTTCTGGTAGAGCCAAACGCAGCGAGAGGAAAACGTGAATGTTTCGAATTTGGGGTGAATTTCTTCATCCAGATCACCATTTTCACCGCTCATCAGTCTTTGTTGTAATGTGCCTTACCAGTTTGAAATGTGTTGCATTATATTCTTTGGATTTAAACCTGTAGCACTGTATTGTACACAATTGGTGTCCATTGTGTACAATACACAAAAATTGCTCGGCCCTGGTGTTTGTTTATATTAAAATTTATATTAGAATACAGGGTGAACACACCACTTGCCATACGCGTTTCGTCCTCAAGAGGTCATCATCAGTGGCATCAGTCAAATGGTTCGATCAAATATCATAATTAAAATAAAAGGTAATTGACAAGATGCTGTTATTCACAGGAGTCGAACTCGCACTCAGCTGTTGATTCCGTTGTACGGTGGCCGTTGCTGGTCTCGGCGAGATGTAGTTGCGTCGTCTGTACCTGTGAACTCGACAACCGTCGGCGAGAGACTGTCAGTTGGAAATGCATGGGTAAATATAAACTTGGAATCAGCGTGGCGAACTATTTGAAAAATACTTTCTCCTGTTTAATGCCAGGTCAAATATTACGTTAGAATCTTTGGTGTTTTGTTCGTTGATATTGGCTTTTTGTTGACTATTTTTGGAGATATGGATTTTTTCTAAGATATCTAGCATTTTAACTTTAGGAGCTATTCTTAATACCGCGTCTCCAATTTATGAGGTTACGGTCGTGCTTACATTGCGTTATCGGTCGCAGCTGTTGACGTAGGCGGGACTTGTACGCGTGAGTCACGGGCGAGTCAGTTTCGGTGCCGCTAGTAAGAGCGAACTACGAATATTTATCGTCACTAATAATGTTATTACATAAATTGTCGTTACCTTAAATCACAAAAAGATGTTCAAAGTGACTTCCTTGTGCTTACAAGCAAGTTTCACATCTCGTTAACATGTTTCGAAATACTCGACGAAGCTCTTCTTGGGAAATTGTCGATTATCTTCTTCTTGTGATTTAAGGTAAAAACAATTAATGTAAAAACATTATTAGTGACGAGAAATATTCGTAGTTCGCTGTTACTAGCGGCACCGAATCTGATTCGCCCGTGACTCACGCGTACAAGTCGCGCCTACGTCAACAGCTGCGACCGATAACGCAATGTAGGCACGACCGTAACCTCATAAATTGGAGACCCGGTATGTTCATGATATCTATGGGGCCGTATTCGTTTCCGTGTTCGAGGATGTGTTCTGCATATTTCGATTTAGTTAAATTGAATCTGATATCGTGAATGTGTTCTTTAAATCTAGTTTTAAAATCCTTACCGGTTTCGCCTATATAGACTTGCTCGCAGCTTATGCATTTCAATTGGTACACACCACTACTATTATATTTGTTATCCTGTTTTCTTGAACTGCATTTGAATTTTATGGTGTTGTTAACTTTATATGTTACTTTAAGTTTGTGTTTTTTAATAATAGCATTAGAACGCTTACTAAAATATTCAAAAACACAAACGTAAAAGTAGCATATAAAGTTAACAACACCATAAAATTCAAATGCAGTTGAAGAAAACAGGATAACAAATTCAATAGTAGTGGTGTGTACCAATTGAAATGCGGAAGATGCGAGCAAGTCTATATAGGCGAAACCGGTAGGGATTTTAAAACTAGATTTAAAGAATACATTCTCGATCTGATTCAATTTAACTAAATCGGAATATGCAGAACACATTCTTGAACACGGACACGAATACGGCCCCATAGAAGATATCATGAACATATTAAGAATAGCTCCAAAGGGTAAAATGCTGGATATTTTAGAAAAATTCCGTATACAGAAAAATAGTCGACGAAAAGCCAATATCAACGAACAAAACACCAAAGACTAACGTAATATTGACCTAGCTTTAAGCAGGAGGAAGTAATTTTTCAGTAGTTGGCCACCCTGATTTCAAGTTGCATTTTCAACTGAGTCTCCCCGACGGTTCTGGAGTTCACAGGTACAGCAACGGCTCCTGTGGATAACAGCATCTAGGGCAGCCATCTTGTCAATTACTTTTTATTTTAATTATGAAATTTGCTCGAACCATTTGACTGATGCCACTGATGATGACCTCTTGAGGTCGAAACGCGTATAGTAATAGTGTCCATTACAGTGTTCATAGTTGTTGGTTTGTTCACTCTATGATGTATTATAAAGGTTTCCATTTATGATATGCAGAAATGCATCCTGGAATGTGAGATGTCTGTCCACAAAGTCTCTTCGGGGTTTTGAAAAATTGAGCTAGCCACTTAAGGCTTGCGGCAGAAGTTTTTTACTGACCTCAGTAGAACGACCAGATGATATTCGAGCTCTTGCCATGTTCGCTGGAAGGCGATCTCGGCTATTCCAGCGGACATGCTCCACAGAACATGGCAAGTGCTCGAATTTTGCCTACATCGACGTCAGTAAAAGAGTCCAGAGTTTTACTGTAATATGTGGTCGTGCCACAATTTTTCAAAACCCCCAAGGGGCTTTGTGGACACGCTGTACATTTAAAATGTATTACATCACGTGCCCCATTGATTGAGATTTGCTGTTTTGTGGGCTTATGATAAAATTTAATCATGCAAATACCAGGGTCGCTCATTAAATAATGACCCACATGATTCCAACCGATGGCGGAGTTGTAGTGAACTGTTAAAATGGCGTTACAAGCAACGAGCTCTAATTGAATTCTTTGTTGCTGAAAAAGAAACTGTGGTGAACATTCATGAACGTTTGTGTGCTGTGTACGGAAGCTGGGCTAAGAGACTTAAAGCTTCAGGAAGTGAAGAAACCGAGCTCCAGACATGTTGAACCGCGCGGATGCCATTATTCGTGAGGATCGGCGCATCACAACTCGACAATTGGCCCAAGAGCTTTCAGTCAGCAATGGAAGTGTGATTGCTCTCGCATATTCGAAGGTGTGCGCAAGATGGG
This sequence comes from Zootermopsis nevadensis, assembly GCF_977971745.1. Taxonomy (NCBI): domain Eukaryota; kingdom Metazoa; phylum Arthropoda; class Insecta; order Blattodea; family Termopsidae; genus Zootermopsis; species Zootermopsis nevadensis. The sequence goes on along the minus strand of NW_028259156.1, from coordinate 1,128,592 downwards.
TTCCACGAAGTCTCACAGCAGACCACAGGACTCAAAGGAAAACAATTTGGAGCGTTCTGATGCTGAGGGAGAGGTCTTTCTGTCCCGGATCATTACAGGTGACAAAACCACTTTGAGCCGGAGACAAAGTTACGAGGCATTAGTCCCACAGCATGTGGCCCAACCCGTCGTTGCATCTCCGTATGAGTTAGGCTCACACGGTATAGAAATTGTTTTTAAGATTTTACATCGAGGTCGGAGTCGGTACATCCTTACTGACTGCGACTCCACAGCCCTGTGGAGAAGTCCGGGAGAATTCCTGGAAAAGTCCTGGATAAGTCCTAATGTAGTGCCGGAGATGTCCTGGAGAGGTTGTTTGGAATTCCTTAAGCGGTGGTGGGTTTGATCCTATGCGGGTCGGTTATTTTGGATTCGTTTAAGTTTGATTGGGATAAGTTACATTGTATTAGGTAGCGTTGTGAGTTAGGTTGGTTTGGGTTAGGTTTGGTTTGGTTATGTTAGGTAAGTAAAGGGTGCGTTATATGTTTTACGGTGGGTTGTGTTGTCATGGAGATTTTCCATCGTATTCATCGGGTGGTCGTTGGGACGTCCTGGAAAAGTCCTTGAGAATTCGTGGAGAAATCCTGGAAAAGTCCTGGAAACGTTATGCGCAAATTGTATTGTCATGGAGAATTTCTGGAGAAATTCTGGTGAAGTCCTATATGGTCATTTGAAAGTCCTTAAGCGGCGGTGGGTTTTATCCCATACGGGTCGGTTATTTTGGATTAATTTAATTTGGATTGAGATAAGTTACATTGGATTAGGTTGCGTTTAGGGTTAGTTTACGTTCAGTTAGGTTTATTTGGGTTAGTTTAGGTTAGGTTTTTATGTTAGGTTAGGTAAGGTTGTTTTGTTTTACGTCTGGTTAGGTTTTACCCTGAAGAATTACTAGCCTTGTTCGTGGGGATGTCCTTTAGACGTGCTGGAGAAACAGGGCTGTGCTGTCAGTAATAAAATCCCTGACATCATTATTTTGTCCGTATGTTCTAACTTTTTGAGAAAGCAAACGCATTACATCGCTCGCCGGCAAATTTCTACAGCTTTCTGACCTGAACTCTTCTATTTAAACGAGTACCGCAAAGAACGCGAATGGTGGCATTTATTTTTCTAGGTAGTAGATATCTTGTCATGTCTGTATGTATGTTTCCCCGCTACACTTCATGGACAAATTTACCTTTTGCTTACTAGGTGGCAGTCAGTTCGTGAAAGTCGGACTACAGAAGGGACAGCAATATAAAGGGTTTAACTCAGATAATTCAATAAGCCACATACAAAGTGTGAAGCATGCGCCTGTTAGATCGAAAAGGAAAACCAAGAGAAATTCAACGAAGAAAGTTAAGCGCCGCGCAGTTTCTAAGAGAAGGAGTAAGTATAACCTCACCTATATCAATATTCAATCTGAATATATTAGTGGTCGGGACTCACTTTAGGTGTTCTTGCATATGTGTGCAGATTGGTAATCTACCTGAAACATATGACGTTCGTTGCATAAAATACGGATCAGGATCTTAGTTTTGGCATATCGGCTTGGTTAGTGTTTAAAATGGCCCCCAAGTTAATTTGCAACGAACGGGACGCATCTTGAATGAGGCTGTGTTTTGTTAAGCATTTCGCTGAAGATCCACTTTAATACTACTGGAGCTGTGAGACAATCTGTCTGCATCTCTAAAGTGTGCACATCACAGCTAGTGTTCAACACATTTTGAGATAACTTATCCTGTGAAGCTCATTCAAGTTCATCTTCTTTGATTTACAAAAAAATACATTGTGAATTTTGGTCTCTGAGGCCTCCAGATTGTGTAGATTAATCATGGAAACTTTGTTTCACTTATGACTCACATTAATAAGTGTTTGACTGCTTGTGTTGGGTTTGTAAATACATTCAATTTTTTAAATGCTGTGTGATAAACGTTTTCAGGTCGCCCTAGTACTCCCAGGAAAAAATCTTAAGAAAATCGTAGAAAAAGCTGGAAAAGAAGCAGTGAGAGTTAGTTTGAGGACAAGTGTACTTGGAAAGAAGTCGTCTGCCTCAAAGAAATCAACTTCTGGTAGAGCCAAACGCAGCGAGAGGAAAACGTGAATGTTTCGAATTTGGGGTGAATTTCTTCATCCAGATCACCATTTTCACCGCTCATCAGTCTTTGTTGTAATGTGCCTTACCAGTTTGAAATGTGTTGCATTATATTCTTTGGATTTAAACCTGTAGCACTGTATTGTACACAATTGGTGTCCATTGTGTACAGTACACAAAAATTGCTCGGCCCTGGTGTTTGTTTATATTAAAATTTATATTAGAATACAGGGTGAACAAACCACTTGCCATACGCGTTTCGACCTCAAGAGGTCATCATCAGTGGCATCAGTCAAATGGTTCGAGCAAATTTCATAATTAAAATAAAAGGTAATTGACAAGATGCTGTTATTCACAGGAGTCGAACTCGCACTCAGCTGTTGATTCCGTTGTACGGTGGCCGTTGCTGGTCTCGGCGAGATGTAGTTGCGTCGTCTGTACCTGTGAACTCGACAACCGTCGGCGAGAGACTGTCAGTTGGAAATGCATGGGTAAATATAAACTTGGAATCAGCGTGGCGAACTATTTGAAAAATACTTTCTCCTGTTTAATGCCAGGTCAAATATTACGTTAGAATCTTTGGTGTTTTGTTCGTTGATATTGGCTTTTTGTTGACTGTTTTTGGAGATATGGATTTTTTCTAAGATATCTAGCATTTTAACTTTAGGAGCTATTCTTAATACCGCGTCTCCAATTTATGAGGTTACGGTCGTGCTTACATTGCGTTATCGGCCGCTGCTGCTGATGTAGGCGAGTCTTGTACGCGTGAGTCACGGACGAGTCAGTTTCGGTGCCGCTAGTAATAGCGAACTACGAATATTTATCGTCACTAATAATGTTATTACATAAATTGTTGTTACCTTAAATCACAAAAAGATGTTCAAAGTGACTTCCTTGTGCTTACAAGCAAGTTTCACATCTCGGTAACATGTTTCGAAATACTCGACGAAGCTCTTCTTGGGAAATTGTCGAATATCTTCTTCTTGTGATTTAAGGTAAAAACAATTAATGTAACAACATTATTAGTGACGAGAAATATTCGTAGTTCGCTGTTACTAGCGGCACCGAATCTGATTCGCCCGTGACTCACGCGTACAAGTCCCGCCTACGTCAACAGCAGCGACCGATAACGCAATGTAGGCACGACCGTAACCTCATAAATTGGAGACCCGGTATGTTCATGATATCTATGGGGCCGTATTCGTTTCCGTGTTCGAGGATGTGTTCTGCATATTTCGATTTATTTAAATTGAATCTGATATCGTGAATGTGTTCTTTAAATCTAGTTTTAAAATTCCTACCGGTTTCGCCTATATAAACTTGCTCGCAGCTTATGCATTTCAATTGGTACACACCACTGCTATTGAATTTGTTATCCTGTTTTCTTGAACTGCATTTGAATTTTGTGGTGTTGTTAACTTTATATGCTACTTTAAGTTTGTGTTTTTGAATATTTTAGTAAGTGTTCTAATGCTATTATTAAAAAACGTAAAGCTCGATCATAATTTATTAGTGGTTATATTAACATTGGGTTTAGGTGCTTTTATTAGATAAACGATCTTGCAATATCATTAAAGTTGTAATCGTTGTGTCCTATTTCTTGGATGAGTAGGGTTTCTTTACCAAATTCTTCTTTGGAGATTGGTATGTTGTGGTACTCACCCACGAAATAGGACACAACAACGGTTACAACTTTAATGATATTGCAAGATCGTATAATCTAATAAAAGCACCTAAACCCAATGTTAATATAACCACTAATAAATTATGATCGAGCTTTACGTTTTTTAATAATAGCATTAGAACACTTACTAAAATATTCAAAAACACAAACTTAAAGTAGCATATAAAGTTAACAACACCACAAAATTCAAATGCAGTTCAAGAAAACAGGATAACAAATTCAATAGCAGTGGTGTGTACCAATTGAAATGCGGAAGCTGCGAGCAAGTCTATATAGGCGAAACCGGTAGGGATTTTAAAACTATATTTAAAGAATACATTCTCGATCTGATTCAATTTAACTAAATCGGAATATGCAGAACACATTCTTGAACACGGACACGAATACGGCCCCATAGAAGATATCATGAACATATTAAGAATAGCTCCAAAGGGTAAAATGCTGGATATTTTAGAAAAATTCCGTATACAGAAAAATAGTCGACGAAAAGCCATCATCACGAACAACACCAAAGACTAACGTAATATTGACCTAGCTTTAAGCAGGAGGAAGTAATTTTTCAGTAGTTGGCCACCCTGATTTCAAGTTGCATTTTCAACTGAGTCTCCCCGACGGTTCTGGAGTTCACAGGTACAGCAACGGCTCCTGTGGATAACAGCATCTAGGGCAGCCATCTTGTCAATTACCTTTTATTTTAGTTATGAAATTTGCTCGAACCATTTGACTGATGCCACTGATGATGACCTCTTGAGGTCGAAACACGTATGGCACTAATCATGCATGAATTGCTTGCATTTGAAATTGTTATTCTGTAATGAACGGTCAGTCCATGCATAGACATGTTTCTGTTTTGCAATAAAAATATATCTGCAGTAGAACAATTTTTTTAAGAGTTATGAATTCAGAATTTCTGTCTCTTACATCACGAATTTGATTATTTTAATGTCAGTAGTGTTTTCAGGGCTTTAATATTTTGTTTCCTTATTTATAACGTTTTAAAGTGTTTATATTGATTGAACGTGCATAATTATTTTCAAATAAATTGTATTCAGAGAAACATTGATGTGTGTTGCAATCGTCTTTCGTTTCCAAACTGTGTCTTAGTTTAAGCCTGGAGCCAGTCTCGTACGTTTAAGTTTATACAATTTCTGTTAAGCTGTTTCAGTAAATTGGCCATGACAGAACTGTGCATTAGGAGTAAAAGGCATGGGAATCAGAGGGGAAGATCAGGGTAGTAGATAAAGAACTATATACTGTCCAAAATGTAAACATTATTTCCCAGTGACCACTTGTAGATCAGTCCACCACTATTTATATGAATCCTTTAAAAAGTCATGTACCTCTCAGTCATCGTCTTCCGGGTTGTGATGCTGTGTGCTCCTGTATGCACCGACCAACAGCAGTATTTTCTAAGGGATTCGTGTAACTAGCAACAGTTTAAGATGCCTTTATTCCTAACCACTTATGGAAATAGGACATAAATATTTCCATACTTGGTCCGTTTTATTTTGACGTACGTAGATCTATACGGAAGGGTCATTCGGTAAAATGTAACGAAAAAGCTCCGATAGCAATGCTTACCTACGAAACGTCGTCTGTTTACTCGGCATTATTGTTACCTACGAAACGTCGTCTGTTTACTCGGCTTTGTTGTGTTACCTAGGAAACGTTTGGCTTAATGTTGATGTCAAATCCTAGATCAAAATCTTGTATAGATTTGGTGTTTGCACGAAATGTTGATACTCTAAAGTGCACAAATTTTATAACATATTTCATCTATCACAGACCCACCTTAAGCGTAACTAATTCAGGTTAAATAAGCTAAGTCTTAATCAAACTTTACGCAATTGTAAAGAATGTATAAAGTAAACATTTAGATTAAAGCCAATGTATAAACTTCCTTTCCGTATAGACGTATTTACGTCAAATTCTCCGGAACCGTGGTTCCACTGTAACTCTTTTATTACTTATATCTAATTCTTACCACTCCGTATAAGGTTCCGTTACGTTCGAAACACCGGCCCAAGTTGCTTGAAAGTGGTATGAGCTGAACCCGTTGCTCGTGATGGGACGTCTTGGGGCGATCTTGCCATCAGTGTTATATGTTATACCACTTGCATTAATTGTTCATCGCAATTATCTTACTACGTTATAGCATTGTGTGTACTTAACAGACAGATGGCATAATCTATGCTCCTTATGCGAGATTATCCCATCAAGCAACATGTCCTTTGCGAAAAGGAATTTGAACCCGTGGCTCTGGGCGCCCAAGTGTCCTCCAGGAGTGGCGCCCACCGTCCATCGTTTCTCGAATCATGCGGGCGGACAGATACGTCAGCCCCACGTGCGTTTGTTTCTGCATATAACGCGTAGTGTTATTTCTGTCTCTAGTAGGGATCGAATTGTGACGCAAGCATATTTGCCTTGAAGGCGAAGACATTACAGTTGCATACTTTATACTCACACCGACAGAAAAACTGAAACTCGATGAGATTTGAGTTTTGTCCCGGCGGTGAAAATGTCGATGTTCCATCTTCTGGGTTGTAACGCCGTGTGAACTCGGAGGTAGCCACGGTCCAGATCCCCCTAACCCCGAAATTGAGGCGTATGTTCCTCCGAAATATCGGTTACTTACTAATTCACTAGGCGTTAAAACCCCAAAAGACCAAGATACTTCTGCCATTAAAAAGTGAAACGTGGTCTTGATCGTATTTTTGAATTATCTAATTCGAATATGTGCCATGTGACGAGAGTCGGGGTAGATCATCAGAAGTGGCAGTGGCCTACGCCATTCTGGTTCCATTACTTACCATACTAACATATCTTTCGGCGGTACATGATATCTACAGTTGATACGCAGCCATGAAATATTCTGTGGATTAATGAATTTGTCACTATAAATTAGGATCCTTATATAATAGTTTGCTATTAGAATATCCAGACGTACTTCTGTGAGATAAGAATTTTAGTTAAGTTTAAGCAACGTAAATTAATTTATGAGATATGCGTGTGGAGATATATACTTATTACGTAAACTGAAAAGTAAGTAATAGATTATTACACAGAACAGCGGTTGACTTGCAGGCCTACAATGACAGAGTGCCGATATCCGAACTGCGTTAGAACTGAATTTACGAAGAGAGTGGATCCCGAAATATGGCTGTGAAGTCAGAATTATTTTTTATCTTAATCTGTGGAGTGCACGAGAAGAATCGATTTGTATGAGAACGATGGATAGCCATTTTCCCTGACTATCGTTTGTATTGCTACAGATTCGATGCTAAATAGAGACTCGAGAGAATTATTTCATAGAATTACTCTTCTATTGAGTTGGAAATATGTTATCATTTTTGGAACGAGATTAAATTCGTTCTGCTTTATGTTTTTGATGATTTAATGGATATCGTCCTTTAAACGCGTTCAAAGTAGTTCAGGAACCGAAGATGTTCTGGCATGGTTTGGCTTTGGCTGTGGTTTAAGAGTAGAGGACATCATGGAAGCTGTAAGACTGAATTAAGGTTTCTTATGTGAATATGAGTAGCACAGCACAGATAGCATTTAAATCCATGTAAGAAATTTCTTATGTGATTCTAGCCTTGAGCAATCTTGGGGCTTTGATGTAGAGACACGTATTAAATGTAATACCGAGGTATCGTATACTTCCATCTTACTCATTTGAATCTTATGTACACGAGTTTATAAACGAAACGAGGGCAGCTCTTTGATCGTCTTAAGGATTAGCGCAATGTAAAACTGCAGTAACTCTGGTCTCTGAAGTACTGAGTCTACAAGCTTGTCCTATTTTTTTCCTAAAACTGAGAGACCAAGTTTTACTTACATATTTACAGAATATGTAAAATTATAGTTTTGTATTTTAATTTGTACATTTTTTTTTTTAAATAACAGACGGCAAGACCAAATATTCTGATCTGCATGGCGGCGGGCCTACCGCGAATTTAGCCAATTCTTATATATCCTCGTGAATTCAATTTCTAATTTGTTAATTAACATCGTTTCCAAATATTTTAACCTCGCTTCATTAATTACGACCTGCCATCGTGCTGTTGACGAGTGCCAATTGGTTGCAATTGAATTTTAGAGAATTGATGTAAATTACTTCGCACTGGTTGATCTGTGGGTCGTACCGATTTAATCGATGACTTTAAGGCTCGAGGGAGACATTTTGACAGTGTCTGTTGAAAATTATAAAGGACCCAGATGTGCCAGTGAAATGGCTTGTGTTCTGCTGTGATGTGGCTTTGCGATTCGCTACTCTCGACTGTTGTAGTAACCCAAATGTTGTCTCTTCAGAGAATGTAAGTGCCCCATCTGATTTAGTACCGTCAGGCATGGGTGTGCGTAATATGGTATCGAATTTCACTAATTACATCTACAGGCGTTTGGATGACGCATTAGTCCACTGCATATTGCATCTATTGATTATCGCACTCCCAGCTGGTCGCTGTTAAATCCCATCCTTATAAAGAGATAGAATGAACCATTGGAATGTTTTGCATCAGAAATTACAGAAATTTGTGCGTGCCTACGAATTGTGTAAGGGTTCAGATGTTATAACAGCATTATAATACGGATTTTTGACTGAGGTGATCGCAACAGGGTGTTGGGAAATTTTGACTTAACGCGGATGAAGAGACAGGAGGCTGGATAAAACTGCATGAATCATGTACAGACCTGATTTATGATCACGGGATGCGTCCAGGGCCGTGGTTGAAGCTACAGAACGGATATCCATGAATAGTGGGTGTAATGATAAAATATTTAAGTTGCAGGCGCGTTCGTGTGTTGGCGGGAGCAGGTGAGGACGATAAATAGAACTCTAAAATAGCTTTTGTACTTAAAATACGTATTTTTATTATAAATACATCAACTGTAATCTTAATTTGAGACACCTCGTTGTTTATCATGGCAATTTGTCTCTTTTCCGCTCAGTGTTCCGGTTAATAAATTGAACACATTCAGGTGTAAAGGCTCAGAGTTGATCTTATAGCATATAACATTTTGAGAAAGGTTAACATAAATTTGTGGAATAAAATTGTAAAATTTGAAAATGATGATAAAATCACAACATGTGTATTAATTACTACACCTAATTATCTTTTATCCACTTTTTATTTTTCTAATTGCAACGATAAATTCAGGTGGGTGTTAATATTAATAATATTTAAAATAATGAACATGGTCTCAGCTCGATCTATAAGGTAAGGAATTATATAGTACACAAGTTTTTGTGTGGTGTGGTCGAAGGAGTTTATGGTGTCCTTATGGTGAATAAATGAAATGTTCGCACTCAAAATAATCTGCCGTAAGACACAAAACAAACTCCTCCGACCACACCACACAAAAACTTGTATACTATATAATTCCTTACCTTACAGATCGAGCTGGGACCAACTTGCTCATGTGAACAACTTTTAATATTATCAACCGTATATTTTGTTGTTGTAATTTGAGCTATGAGAATTATGTCAGTGAACCTTTAGGCTTAGTAATTAATACAGATGTTGTGATATATTTATAATTTTATAATTTACTGTTTTACTCTACCAGCTAATGTTTAAACTCCAATTAATATTACATGCTGTACAGTTGAATTTTAGTCTTTATAAAAGAACCTACCACCAGAATATAGCCAATATACTGACAGAGAAATGTTTTCCTCTTGAATTGTTGGTGAAGAATTACTTTCTATTGTTATTGGCAATTTTTTCGATACACTGAGATGTTTCTAGTGACTAGGAGATTATCTGTGTACGTATATGTTACCGGCAATGTATAGAATGCCTAAAGTCAGTAGGCAAGGTATGACATTCAGGCATTTTATAAAATGCCTAGGCATTTTATAAAATGCCTAGGCATTTTATAAAATGCCTAGAACTTTTAGGCAATGTATGAAACTAACAGTTTATTTTATAGAATACCTAGGAATTTTATAAAATGCCTCAGATTCTTTAGACAAAGTAAATAACAAAGAAGTTTCTGTAATACGATTTATAAAGTTTTATTTTATCTTTTATATTTGCGAAAACTTAATATAAAACAATTTCTTTAATTCTCAAAACTTTTGTTACGTTCCGATTCAGTAGCTTTGGTGTTTTCGCGACTATCTTACACAACCTCCATCTTGACTTCGATTAATTTGAATTAACGCAACCAAACAATATTAACATTACGATATATTTCATACTTTGCCTACTGACTTTAGGCATTCCGTACATTGCCGGTAACATATATACAGGGTGATTCAAAAAGGACTTTACAACTTTGAAAGTGTATAGAAATTTATTCAGAAGGCTTACAGAATCGGTTGAGGTGTCGCTTATTAGCTTTGTCTTTATCAGCTGTTTCATGTTCATCTCTGGGCATACAACTTCGGCGACCACGTGTATTATGTTCTTAAGACGCAGTTGTTTTAATTTCTTTGAACTTGCAAAGCGCCTTAAGTTTTACCATTGCAGTTTGTTAACAGATTCTGCACTATGTACTTCCTTATACAGCAATACTTACGCCATGTGATATGTAAGGTACAGTTAAACTTCTGAGTGCGTTCCTGTAATTGATCGTGGAACTTTTCTGTTCTGCCCTCTGCTGTTAAATTATATTTCCTGAGGCAGCTTTAAGGCGTTTCATAATTATTCGTTCATTTATAAAAATGTGACGTAGACCACGTGCAAATTTTTTCGCCCCCATGGCTGCAAACTCTTCTAGAGGAACGCCTCTAAAGATATTAATATACTGTCTTAAACTTTAAGTGTTATTTATATTGTTCCTGCTCGCTGTTATGACGTCATGCTCGTTTTCTCCCAATTTCTCTTGTTTTTATGATGTTTCATCTATTTCTGTCTGTCGCTCTATTTCCTTGACTTGAATAAGTTATTGAACGCCCTAAAGACAGCCGATCTTATGTTGGGAAGTCCCGTGGAGGGGCTCACTCCACAGAGCCCTTAATACTGTATTTACATTCGTTTGTAGCCTTAAGCTCGCTTCACCCGACACCCTGTCATACCCAGGTCTTTACTGCGCGTGGTTTATCATAGATCCATTTGAAAAGCTCCGTGGTATTCCGTTCAAAACAGAGCCCCGACTGCTGTACATGGCAAGAATGCTAGTGGCAATATCGAATATTCGATGAGGTATCACGTCGTTACAATTTATGCACTGCTGGAAATCGGTACCGACGTGATATCAGCTGTTCTGTCGCTCTGCGAGAACTTGTGTCAGACAGACGCTTCGTGTATCCGCGTTTATGAATGCGTGCAGTATTGACTTTCGTCTTTAATCGCCTTCCGTGTTATCCGAATGTTTTTCGGTTCCGTTTACGTCAGATAAGCCGAGGTAGCTCAGTTAGTATAGTGACTGGCTACGACCGGGGTTCGATCCCCGACGCTGGCCTTGTAATCCTGGGGTCTCGGGTTCGATTCCCGGCGGTGCCCGAATTTATAACTTGTGTTGGGCAAGGCCGTGGTCTAGGCAACACGGAGTTTTCCTCCGTGGCATCCCAACAATTACTCCATTCACACACAGAAGAAGGCAATGGCAAACCACTTCTGGATCATCTGCCAAGAACGTATATGAACAGGTCCCAGTCCGAGAAAAGGATGGAAGGATCCTGTTCATATGGACCTGTCCTCAGACAGAACACTACAAAAAAAAAGCCTCTGCGTCCAGACCGGCTCTGGGGCCCACCCAGCCTCCTATCCAATGGGTACCGGGGTCCTTTCCCAGTGGGTAAAACACGGCCGGGGCGTGATGCTGACCACTCACCCCATCTAGTGCCGAGGTCGAGAATGAATAGGAGCTATACCGCCTCTCCCCCCAAGCGCCTACATGGTGTATAGTGGGACAGCTTTACTTTTTAATTGGGAGTGTAGCATACTTGACAGACGTCTTACACCCAGTACGTCTTGTGAAATGCGAACTTGCAATGGCATTAGAACATTTTACTAACAATATTTTATGTCATGATTTTAGTAATGACCAGTAAGTTATAAACTAACGACATGTTTGTGATTCTTATTTGTTAAACGAGTCTAAAACCAGAGGCACAGATAATCCGTTTATCCGCGTCCATTTCTGTAGCCTCCAGATTCCATCATCGCCGTATCATTATATTTCACCACAATGCAGAGTATTACCACGTGCCGGCAGCAGTCTGCGGGCCACTAATTGGAGACGTGGATGGAATGCTGTGCTTCATAAGTTGATTAAGAACTTAGCACGAAGCCCCTACACCGTTGGATGTAATGCAGCGAGGCAAATCGTTTGAGCCTCGTTTGTTAATTGGCCGTCCTTTGGATTGGAGTAATTAAACAAAGCCCCAGTCCGTTTGCTTCCGTCGACGACTTATTTTAATGTTCCGGTAGGATTGTCCGTCCTCTGGTTTTAACCGAAACACCCGACAGGTGGCAGTGCTGCATGCGGTCTTCATTAACAGTGCAATTAAGCTGCAATTTGTTTCGGTGTTCTTTCAATGTTTCATTTACTATTTGAAAGCATAAACTGTGCTGGGTTGTTTTTTCAAAATTTGTTCTGATGACAAGTGAGGTACTGCCCGTTACAGACGACGGGCGGGGTAATTTATCAGTAATTGTATTTTTAAGGCCCGTTATGGAATTCAGAGTCCATGACCTCAGTCTGATGAACGCGGTCTGCAGTTTCTCTGGCGTACTTTTTTAAGTTCCGTATTAATGTTATCCTCTCGTTCTTTCCTTCAGATTTTCTGCCCAAAATGCTGCAAACGTTTGTCATCTCATGGAAGCTACATCTTTCCTCTCTGGTCGAAATGTTATCCTTGAAATATTTTGCGGTAACTTCTTGTGTCATGTAACATTTCATTTTTGAACACAGATTTCATTTAACGTTGCATTCGAAAATGAATGTATTTGGTCTTCGGTGACAGCGGGCCTGTTGAATGGAACATTGTAGAAAATTTTAGTAGTTAAGTGCTTAATGGTGTATTTTGAAGCACCGTTATCATTAAAATTGCGCCTTTTTGGATATTATAAGTTCAAGTGAACTCAGCATAGTGCTCCTATAATGTGGTATGTACTAATACTTAGTCGTCAGTGCAAAAATTGAATTAACACATAAGTCAAGACCTTACAGTCAAAATTTTTAATTTTTCTTTGTGCGATATCGAAACGGAAAGGTCAGTGACCTTCCCCACATGTGTATGTATTTTTGATGTGTCATTGTTGATGAGTCAATGTTTTCTTTTTAAAGTGTACATTTGCGCATTTAAATCCGACCTATTTTTGTTGAATGGCTAATAAACAGCGTTCGCGTGTGTGTGGGGGGGTGGGGGGCGGTGTATACGGTTTGTAGAACTGTACTAAATTATATATCTTCTTTTACTTACTAATATATTTTTCAATCGAGTCTCCACATTTGAAAAGAAAAGTGGTCGTCTTAAATTTACGAAATAAGTTTCCCTGCACTCAGTTAATGAAGCGTTGCATATCGTTAATGTTCCACGGGTTTTATTTCTCACGTGTACCCCATGACGATGTTAGGTTAGGTTACCCCCCTTCTCATCTTACTCTCCTTTGTGTCGCCAGACGTCGATGTTCCGTGGTATAAATTCCTTGTGAACACTTGAGTGATTTTTTTTAGAAGTCCCCCCCCCCATGGCATGGGCTGATTCACCGCTGATGTTTCTTCGCGTGTGAGAAGAGTTGGCTGGCTTCCGACTGCGTCATACTGCACACCTCCCGCCATTTTTGCAGCGGGCGTGGTGATTGGCCGGGCCGGTAGTGGCGCTGCATGTCGCGACGTGGAAGGGCTGATCGTCATTTGTCCAGTGCCGGGAAGACAGTGCTTGGTGAAGGAACAAGATGGCTAGTGTGTCCGTTGTAACGCGCGAACCTGTTCATATCTCTTGTTCTTTCAGAGTTGTGATTTATTATTCTCTTGTCCAGTGATAAACTGCTTCTGCCAGGAATCGCTATTGTCCGGTGCTGACCGCGTTGCCTCGGGTTACAAAAGGTGTGTTCACAGTGATAAACTTCACCTGAGTAACAATGACCTACTTACTAACTTTGTCTGCATTTGCGTTACGTCTTTATAGGCCGAAAGCGTGAACAGTCACGACATTGTCTCAAAACAGTGTTCAGCATTGTTAACATATTCATTAATTTCGCGATTTAAATATGTTCTAAATAAACTACAACTGTTTATATAACTTTTGCAGAGTAATTACGTGTAATCTGTAGTTTGCAAATATTCTTATTTGTTTAACAAATAATTAAAACAAACTGCATATTCTAAACTCGGTTGCGCTAAGTTACAATTTTCTTTTGAATTAAATAATCAGCCTTATAGTACGCCTTATTCCATGTTCATTTTGAAGACCATATATAATTAACATATTCAAATTTTATCCGTGTTAATGTACGCGTATTAATACCGGTTGAGTAATTTAATTAATATTAGATTGTGTTGAATATTATTAAATGGTGGGGAGTGAAGTGAGAAAAATGTGATAAGTTATCGAAAGCACATATGCTTACGTTATGTTTGTTCTGACCAAGTTTTAACTATTAGGTGAAATAACAGTTTGATGCATCTGACTGTAAGCAAAGTGTCGAGTAGGATGTAAAATCAATATTTTAATGAGAGGTGCCCCACTGGACGTGCCTGGCAGTGTTTTAGGAGGTTTACTCTAGTAGGTTATTAATCGTGACACAGCATCTCCATTCTGTTCCATGGGGGGAGTGGTGCATTGTCTGTTTTATCTAATATAACATTACATCTGTCCAAATATAATGAATTTCATGTTACACACAAAAGTGGATTGAGAAAAGGAACGCAGGCGACACTCCGTGATCTTCGGTAACTACCTGTTGTAAAACTTTGACGTTACAAGACGTTCCTCTCCTTACTAAAACAGGTTATTTTGAATATGAAAGTTTCTTTGCTAATTTTTACGACAGACTACTTTCTTACGTGAATGAACCGCGTATTAAATTTGATAAATATTTTATTTTCTCAATATTTAAGTAGTGCCTGATTTGAAAATTTGTCTCATATATTAGAGACAATAAATATTATTTTATATTTTTTTCTGTATACGCAAGACAGTTTTGATTTCAGGGTATATAATAAGATACAAAACTGAAATTTCCGTGTTTACGTAACTTACTGAGACCTAATATCGTTCTGTGATATATGAACACGTTATTCATTGATGTTGTCATTGTGAACCCACCTTCGACAGTGTTAACGTAACAATTTTAGAATATATATATCTCTGTTTTACGCTTTGTAGAGAGGAAAATGCCAAGTGATACTGAAAGTGAAGTTTGTTGCGGTATTTATATGCCTGTGCACAGACTATTATTTTGATCGTGCATAAGCCAGCCTGTCACTCTGGATCATTACGGCAGTGGAGGGTGGGGTCCACCGACCCCGTCATCGGGGCCTCGGTGGGGTCCAATACCAGGAAGTTCGTCGTCTACTCCTGGGCCCCCACCTGTCATGGACAGCCCTTATCGCATCACGTGCCCCGTTCACAGCCCATACAGGTTCAGATTCACCAATGGCGGGCCCGACTATTACGGACACCAGGTAGGCTTACGCGGGTTTGTGGTTGAAGCGTTGATTCTTGTCGAATGTTGACAGTTTCGTCTGTTTATAGCAAACCGTTGCATTTTACCACCGTTATAATGTGTATACGTCTTTTTAGAACACACTGTATAATCTTCTCTTACTATAGAATGCCTGTTTTCTGTGTTTGTTTCGCTGTATGAAATGGTAGATATGTTTATCATTTGCAGATACGTGGATAGGAAGGCGCACGCCTTGAATAGAACGTTTGAATTTGTGTCAGTGAATACGAAAGCCAATTTTTTTTACTTAAGACTACTTACGATAACTGTTTAGCCTAATATCGGGAGGGCAGAACAATAATGTTATATTGTAGCGAAACATTTTACGAGTTCTTTTTTAACGTAAATACGTCTATATTGAAGGGTCATTCGGCAAAAATGTGTTACGAAAAAGTGTAACTTCATTGTTATGTTACATAGGAAACGTCATCTGTTTACTCGGCATTGTTGTTACCTATAAAATATTATATTATATTACATTCAGCTACCACAGACCCACCTTAAGCGTAACTAATTCAAGTTAAATAAGCAAAGTCTTAATCAAACTTTACTCAATTGTAAAATATGTATATAAAGGAAATATTTAGGATAAACTTCCTTTCCGTATAGACGTATTTACGTCAAATTCTCCGGAACCGTGGTTCCAATATCACTTTTTCGTACTTTTGAACATTTCATAAAATGATAACAGAGTTGATTCACAGTGGGTGATGATATTTTGCGTGTCTCCGTTGTCTTCACAAATTCAATTTTTGCACGTGCCAAATCAGGCTTACTTAAATTATTGAATTCTTCTAGATTGACACAATAAAGATTATTCAATTAGCGTGGGAGACTTTTTATTTGATGTAAATAATAAACTTTTTGCAGCAAGAAATGGAACTTGAGTATTAAAAATTAAATGTCGATGATTAAGAGTCTAAATTTTAAATTGCATTTGGACAAAGTTCTACAGTAACTTTTGGTCTGAATTATCGTAATTCCATTGCGAGGTGGAAGTGTGTACTTTTAGAATTACGTTCTGTATATTCGTATAATTGAAAATTGTTCACTTGTATAATAATCGTGCTTTAACCCCTGATTCCAGTTTTAATCGAATACTCCGTTTAATAGGCCCGTAGTTTCTCTATCCTCGAGCGAAGTTTCGTTATAGGTTCCCGTGTAACATTGTACCTCTGTGCCAGTTCGTGCACGTTCATATTGGATCGTAGTTATTCAATTTGTAGTTTTTGTAATGGGGCATGAGAACTGTGTTCTGCTCAATATTATATTAAAACCAGTCTTTTACAAATGTCTCCACTTCTGATTATTGTCTCTCTTGTAGTTTTATAGCTGTGTTTATTCTATTTTAATCAATAATTATCAGTTCTCCACATTACTGTGTTTTATTCTGTTACTCCCCAATTTTCTCGCGGTCCACGAGTCTGCTACGTATTTTATCCTCTGCGATTGTTTTAAAATACATATCATGTTCTAGATTATGTGTTACGCCAGGGTCAGTTGTATCAACCCTGAGAGGTCCATAGGGGCGTCTCTTAAGGCCTTGCCCACGGTCGAGATTCAAATGGATCCGTGGTTACTGTCGGTGACCTTGAATTCTGTACAGGCTGTTTCAATTAAAATCCAAAATGGGCCCCTTCGAGCACAGAAACACGAAACCAATGTCAATATTGAATTTCTGTCGTAGATGACGCACTGTTTGATGGTTTTAGAACTTGTGTACGTATTTGTATAATAAAATTGGTTTGTTTTATACAGAATACGTGACAGTGTAAATATTCGGCTAAGCTGACATCCGGAGATGTTTTCCTCCGGCGTCTCACAAACTGCGTTTAACCCCGCGAGTCTCGTTTACGCTGAGACCATGTTTACTCTCGTCGCGTTTTTTTTATGACAGTGGCCTTGGAGAGAATTATGAAATCAGAACGTAGAAATGAAGCAAAGAGAAGTTGTCTGGAGGATAAGTAAATGCTTTAGAAAAATTACGTGTTGGTACGAGGGCTGCAGCAGATAGAATAACAATCCTTTGACGTTTCTTTTTAAATTATTACTTTTTGTTAATATTTTACTTTAATGTTCTTTTATATTTATCATTGCGGCATATTTATAATTATTTGCACTGAACACCCGCTACTGAATTCTCGTTTTCCTTGTTAATTCCATAAAATATTAAGTTTGTGGAATGCGGATTCAAAGAACGCCTCGCCTTCGACGAGGGTCTATTGTGCGATCAGATTTTCAGCTTTGATGTGCTTGAATTTTAAACTCAAGTTTATTGATCACGCTTGCAAAATCGTGAAAGGTATGTAAGTACCCTTCCTCCGGCTGTTGTACAATAGGAACTTGAGAGAAGAGTGTATTGGATGCTGCCCTATTTCTTGGAGGAGGTGTACTAACTAAGAAGACGTCCGTCTTCAAAAGAGTCATCTTCCCCGCCGTGAGAACCCGGAATCTCGCCGATGTAAAAGAGGCCGTAGGCCAGAGTATCTGGGGTCCTGCCAGCCTCATATCGAGTATCTAGATCTCTTTTTCCCAGGGATAAAGCGTCTACTGGAGCGGTTCCCGAAGGAGGGTCGAGGTCTCCAGGGGTCGGTGGCTGCTAGTCTGAATATCTATCTGTGTCTTTAGTTTGACGGGAATTATGGACGAAGTGAATTGCCTCTGGAGGCGGGCGACCGCGCATTCGAAATCTGACGTCATCCCGATGTCCGGAAACATAAAGTGTTTGAATCATGAAATTCGTAATTTCGGGTAAACTTTGTTGAGCGTTGATGTGTGAAAACGTGTTCTGCCGTGTTGTACACAAAAATTATTCCCTATTCCATATGAATATATAATAATTAACTCTGCCAAATATTGACCGCGTTCCAGACGAATTAGTCCGGGGTGCGTAATCGCAGGCGCTTAAAAGAGTCTGAGTATTTGGCACGGCGATGGATAGAAGAAATTATTGCCCTTTTTTTTATAAGTGAGAGTGGAGCTGGCCGTAATTTCCGAGTAATCTTTGTTTTGTTTTCCGTGCAAAACTGTACGTAGGGAATTCGAGACTTTTTAACATCATTCGTGAATGTAAATTATTTATTATGAATATTGATTTCATTGTAATGGATCATTCACGGATCACCTGTTTGAATTAGAAAATATTGCAGAAGGAACCTCAGTATAATTGATCAATGTAGAAGCTGTTTATGTTAATAGATTTGAAGAAAGTTTATGGTGCAGTTTGGAGGAAAATAGAACTCCTTTGTAATATTTGGCCGAATTATTGTGGTTCATTCTTATTGATTCAGTTAACCTAACAATAACAGTCGAGGATTAATAATTATGAAAACTTTTAATTATGTAACTGTCTGTATCTTGTTCATTCTGTTCCATTCCTTTGATTCTTATCAAAATAAAATCCGCAATAGATAAGCGACCATTTGTGCATGTCATCAGCGGCTTTTAACTTGTCGAAGTTGGTCTCCTGGGTTGTGATGCCATTCAGACTTGTAGCTAGATACTAGCACGGGAGCCCTGAAGACGGAGCCCATATGTTCCTCCGAAACGTTATATCTACCTGCACCCAGCGTTAATACCCAGGAAATCAGAATCGAGGTCTTCAGTTCTGTTCTCGTATTTCTGTATAACACCATCCAACATCATTTAGAAATCCTAGAAACGAGATGTGTCTTTTCGGAACTAAATTCTTTTTACTTTTAACTACATTTGTTAGCATTATCAATAAAATGAAAGTTTCATTATATCGTTCAGAATATTTGTGGTTTTTCAATAACTGAAGTCTGCAAAATGATTGGGCAACAGAAACCTCGATCTTAGATAAATAGTTCCTGAACGTGTCGACTGGATTCGGACAGATCGTGATAAGATCGAATAGAGATATTCTGCGAACATGGTAGTGATCGTTGGTGTTCGGTACATCTCAATTACTTAACATGGATTGAACTTATGTTATTACACTAATTTGCCCTTTATAAATAACGAAATTTATCGTTAAAAAATCACCAGAATTACTCACTTAATCCAGATATTTTCTGTCATCTTTTTGACGTAAATACGTCTATGTTGAAGGGTCATTCGGCGAAAAAGTGTTACGAAAAAGGGAAAGGAAAAAGTGTAACTGCATTGTTATGTTACCTAGGAAACGTTACATTACATTACATTCATCTAACTAATTTAAGTTAAATAAGCGAAGTCTTAATCAAACTTTACGCAATTGTAAAGCATGTATAAAGGAAATATTTAGAATAAAGTGGTCGTGACGTAATTTAAGCTATTATCCTGGAATATTACCAGTTTGTTTGGGTGTTATATGGACACTTAGACTCTTAGTTATAGACCCTCGAATATTTTTGCACGCTGTAAAAACCTTAGTGACAATTTCTAAAGTTTAAATTAGTAAATAAACGCGTTAATGCTAGGAATATATTAATTGCGGTCCGCAGTGGCTGCTTGGTCGCTGGGACCGTGGCTTCGAAACCCACTCAAGCCATGGATGTTTGTCCGCGTTGTCCTGTGTACAGGTAGAGGCCTTGCGAACGGGTCGTCCCAGTATACATTAATTAAATCACACTAATCTTCAGGTTACTTAAAGGGCGTTGTACAAATATTAAATTTAGGCTAAAATTTTACTTGGCATTTGTTAACAGGTTTCTTAAACGTGTTTGGGACAGATGGAAACTTTCATAACGCGAGGGCTATGTCCGTCTTCTGGGTTCAAACACCATGTGGGCGTGTAGGTAGATAGCAACGTTTCGGAGGAACATACTGCCTCCATCTTCAGAGTTGAAATGCAGGTCGAATCATCATCAGAGAGATTTAGTTCCTTCATAGGCAGTGTTTAATCTATTATTTTCCCGATTTTGATATTATTATTATTATTATTTAGTGTTCTGTCTGAGGAGAGGTCCATATGAACAGGATCCTTCCATCCTTTTCTCGGACTGGGACCTGTTCATATACGTTCTTGGCAGATGATCCAGAAGTGGTTTGCCATTGCCTTCTTCTGTGTGTGAATGGAGTAATTGTTGGGATGCCACGGAGGAAAACTCCGTGTTGCCTAGACCACGGCCTTGCCCAACACAAGTTATAAATTCGGGCACCGCCGGGAATCGAACCCGAGACCCCAGGATTACAAGGCCAGCGTTCTAACCGCTAGACCACCTCATCTTATTATTATTTAGTGTTCTGTCTGACGACAGGTCCATATGAACAGGATCCTTCCATCCTTTTCTGGGACTGGGACCTGTTCATATACGTTCTTGGCAGATGATCCAGAAGTGGTTTGCCATTGCCTTCTTCTGTGTGTGAATGGAGTAATTGTTGGGATGCCACGGAGGAAAACTCCGCGTTGCCTAGACCACGGCCTTGCCCAACACAAGTTATAAATTCGGGCACCGCCGTGAATCGAACACCCGAGACCCCAGGATTACAAGGCCAGCGTTCTGACCGCTAGACCACCGCGGCTCTGATTTTAATAGAGGATGGGTAAATACGATGTCGCTTGGTAACATTTTTACGTCCTTTAATCGAGGAATACTACATTTTACGCAATATCAATTCGTGTAATGTAACGTAACGTAAATAATTGTTTTCTTTTTGGCAGCACGGAAATGACCACAGATTGGTTTATGGGACTGGATTTACGAATAGGGAATTGCTTAACTTAATTAAATTGGGCGCACTAATAAAATTTGTTGCACTGTCCTGATATATTCGTACTTTGAGGTTGATTCGTGAATTGAGGTCCTGTTCCCGAGCAGTTAAAACAGCATATCGCCAGCCATTTTGCGCTTTCAAGTTCGAAGGTGGCATAGAGTTATTCAATGAGCATCCATCCTGCACAAACGTGAAATGTCGCCTCATCTGTGAACGGCCACCTGTTTAGAAAGTGCACGCCCATGTGATGCTTGTTACCTTCGATTTAACATTAATTTCGTGTTACATATCGACAGTGGCCGTCGATTATTAAAGTTCTAAGCGTTATGTAGGTCGGTTCTGTATATGTCCCGGCTTTATTTCGACGCCATTTTTATTTTAGCCATACCCAAACGGATTAAACTGTATTTTTTATGTGATGCTAGGGATTTATGAATGTTTGCTGTGGTGTATTGTTTTCCAAACATATATTTGTTATGTAAGACTTGAGGTTCTCACAGCGGTGAGTATGAAGCTTTCTGTCTTCTGGGTTGTTGCGCTGTGTAGTCTGGTCGATGTTTACCAACGTTTCAGAGGTCATACTGCCTCCATAATCAGGGCGATGAGTATGAAGATTTCTGTCTTCTGGGTTGTTGCGCTGTGTAGTCTGGTCGATGTTTACCAACGTTTCAGAGGTCATACTGCCTCCATCATCAGGGCGATGAGTATGAAGATTTCTGTCTTCTGGGTTGTTGCGCTGTGTAGTCTGGTCGATGTTAACCAACGTTTCAGAGGTCATACTGCCTCCGTCATCAGGGCGATGAGTATGAAGATTTCTGTCTTCTGGGTTGTTGCGCTGTGTAGTCTGGTCGATGTTAACCAACGTTTCAGAGGTCATACTGCCTCCGTCATCAGGGCGATGAGTATGAAGATTTCTGTCTTCTGGGTTGTTGCGCTGTGTAGTCTGGTCGATGTTTACCAACGTTTTAGAGGTCATACTGCCTCCGTCATCAGGGCGATGAAGTCAGTATGACCTCTGAAACGTTGGTTAACATCGACCAGACTACACAGCGCAACAACCCAGAAGACAGAAATCTTCATCGCCCTGATGGCGGAGGCAGTATGACCTCTGAAACGTTGGTTAACATCGACCAGACTACACAGCGCAACAACCCAGAAGACAGAAATCTTCATACTCTGATGACGGAGGCAGTATGACCTCTGAAACGTTGGCTAACATCGACCAGACTACACAGCGCAATAACCCAGAAGACGGATATCTTCATATATTTGTTATTCTGCGTTGGCGTCGATGGACATATACTGCTGAGGAATATATTGTTTTCGGTCAGTAAGACTTATGCATTGGTTCAGTGTCATGGAAACTATCAATTATTCAAGTTCTTATATTGTGTATTTCTAGAATTGGCTTAATTCCTATGATTCGATTTGGTAGCTGTATGCTATCAATATTCAAGTGACCTAATATTTAATAATTTAAGGAAGATTGGCTGTAGAAGTCTACTAAGTCATTTTTCGGTATTTAGTGTTTGATAGAACTTGAATTTCCGCCGGTTAACCGTCAAATTCATCGCTGAGGGTACTGTTTATTGAGATGATATCTGACGCGATGGGAGAAGTGTGCTGGGGCTCTGTCGTGCATAAACCACATTTGTCTTCGTGTATTCAGTGATACATCTTCAGGGAGACGTGGCAAGTGTCTTCTTAAGAATCGCCGATCTGAAGGTCCTCTTAGACAGATGAAAGCATGTGTGGACCAAAAAGCATGTCGCCAACATTTCCTGCACAAATTTTAATTAAAAATCTGTGCTGGAAGCTGGACTTACCTTGACATAAAGTCAGTCATTGAAACTTATTTTTGGTTATTATTTAAAAAAATTAAAAATTTGCGACCCCATGTTCATAGGAATTTTTTTTTCTAATTTTTGATCCTGGAACACGCACACGAAGTTTGTAAACATTCTTCTGACTCACCCTGTATATTGGTGATCATACTTACGTATCCTTGAGGTCGCGTAGAAATCAAAGTCATGTCACAGACAGGACAATATAGGTACCGTAGTTTTCTGAGTAGAGGCCTTTAAAATTTTCAAGATATTTCGAAAGTCATTTTTTTCAAACGCATTTTTCTACCGATCTGTAGGGATCTGAGTGTCGATACTCATGTTAGTTTTTGGTCAGGCACAGGCCACTGTCATGTCATAGTCACGACAATATCACTCCGTCGAGCTTCCGAATAGAGGCTATTAAATTTCTCAAGGTCATTCGAAGGTCATTTTTTCAAAAGCATATTTTTTCCGCTCTTTATGAATCTGAGTGACCATATTTATGTCCGACTGGTGCTGTGGAGTCGGAGTCAGAGTCGGTAAAAATGTACCGACTCCGACCTCGATATAAAATCTTAAGAACAATTTCTATACCGTGTGAACCGCTGGTGGCCTAACGCTTAGGGAAATTCAACGACGCGTTGAGCCACGTGGTGTAGGAAAAATTCTTTGTAACTTTGGCTGGGATACCTTAAAAATACAAACTGTCAGCGATAACCATTAGACGTATATTTAAATATAGGTTATATGTCTAAATGTAGGCTGATGATTTACGTGGGGATGATGAAATTTCTTATGGTACCATTTATCGTTTTAGTAGGTTTACCCTTGTTAATACATATTGAGCTTTCATGGAGGAGTCTGGGTCGGAGTCGGAGAATTTAGTACCGAGTTCACAGCCCTGTTTATAACACAGAACGAATTATTTTGAGACTCAGCATTCACGATTTTATTTATTTCGTGTTTTGATTATCAATTTTTGTGATATCTCCGTTATTTTTTTGCTAATTTGCTGTTTGCAGTCCTTGAGAACCATATAAAAATGGTTTCGAACCCATCATGTCCAAGTAAAAGTTCTTAGTTATGTACCTAATGTGTTGTCGTACTGAACTTGTAACAGTGTCTTTAAATAGACCTTAAATATATACAAGTAAGATTTTTTGAAGGCAATCGAATACGATTTATGGGCCGATATAATAAAGTGGAATTGCGTTAAATGTTTTTTTCTAAAATTAATTAAAATTGTGTTTCATGATGCACTAGAAAAAGGTATTGAATGTTGGTGGTACTTGGTGCATAAATTTGATCATTTAACCAGAACTTTCTTTGCTACGTCCATATTGCAGACATGTTTCTATTCAGCAGTGCGTGTCTCGCCACACAATGGGCGTGTCAATTACATTTCGGCAGCTGTTGTACTAACCACGATAAACCAACATATCCATATAACCGGACGTTAGCATTGTCGGAATCCAAATGAAAGGCCCCTTTGGGTACATTACTGCAGGTTTAATAGAATCCCCGTCTATATTAACTGGAATAAATGAATCAGTAAATTGATGATGAAGGTTTAATACGAGCACATTCAGTATAGTCGAGGTTCTCCGTGTACCAGAAACGCTCCCGTTTCTTGTCCGATATTCACTGTGTTATAATTTTTGACTGACTGTGGAGCAGCGTCGTTAAACAGCTGACATTAATATTAATTACTCGATAAATTACCCTATCTTCATATATCCCTAAGTTTTATTGCCATGTTTATCACATCTCGCTATTGGTTCGTATACCGAGCCAGATTAATCCAATCTACACCCTCCAACCGTCTTCACGTATGATCCATTATAATATTATTATACCTTCTATACTTTTGTTTTCCTAGTGAACTCTTGATTGCCAACCAAAACTTTGTACGCATTTCCTCGTATGCCCCGCCCATATAATCTTCCTTTGTTTCAATATCTTAAGAGTAAACCATTTTGGAGCTCCTCGGTGTGTGTTAAATGCATTGAGGATTTCGTGCACTGTGGTTTATTACAGTTCGGTTTTAAAAAAAATTACAAAATTTTATAAGTGCTTAGGTTTGTATTTATTTTTATTCAGTTTATAAATAATACAGGTATTAATAATGTTATTGTTTTTGGTTGCGTTATTTTGGACGCCGCTCAGAGATCCTGGCGTTTGACTCTGATAATCGTACACGAGAATTATAAAATCCACTGGACATTGAGGTCGCTGCCTCATTCATAATTTATGCGAGTGACGCATCGATCATAATCAGCAGTGCAGTAAAAATGTGGGAAATGGTTGCCGTGAACACAGCATCACAGCCGGCGACATCACAAGCAATTTAGGGCAGGTTTTATTTACTCGAAATCAGCTGTTTGAGGTTAATTGGCTAGTACATTAATTGTTTGCCTGTGTATTTGTCTACACATTTAAAATGTCAGTGTCTTCCGGACCAACTGGACCTCATTTGTTTTTTAGCCTTCATATTAACACCTCCGTCCGTCTTTTCGTTATGTTATTATTAATTGGCGTATTTTCTTGGAGCGGTATCCTTTTGAGAAGCTGATAGTGGCTCAGTTTGTCAAGACTTCCCACCTTTAATGTAACACCGTGGTTCGTCTTCGTATTTACAAGAGCCCATTTCATCCCAGTAAACGCTGTTCTTAATATCAGTTCTGGTATTATTCTCCCCATCTACGTCTAGGTCTTCCAAGTGGTCTCTTCCCACTACACTCACCAGGCAAAGTTTTGAACGCATTTCTCAGCTTACCCATTCGCGTTTTATGCTAAACCCTTCTCATATATTTTATTTGATAATATTAAAAATAATTTGCGAAGAGTACAGAGTTTGTGCTCCTTATTGTACACTTTACCCCCCCCCCCCCCCCCCCCCGGGCCACCTCTTGTGAACTTTAACCCTGTTAGGTCCAAATATTGCTTGGTTTTTTTCCTACGAAATAGATCGCTTTTAACTTTGATACAAAATAACATGGAACGCATTTATAAAACGTGAGCTTCATTTTCGCTCGCTCTAACCTACAAAGCACAGAACTCCTACTATAAGTGATGTGACACCGGATAACAAGCTTAATGCCATGTGTATGCATTTGGCTACAAATTCGTGGTTGATTTAAGTTCAGTCTTATCAAGCTAGCAGTGTCACCACGTTTTGAAAAAAAATTGTCAGCGTCCCGGGTAATATGATAATCCCGTGTGAAGGTAAACAGAGCACAGTTTAGCACAGGGATATTATCTTTGATGATTGTAATAAGAATTTTAATGGAGACACTAATATCATGATTAATAGCCTTTAGAGTATTTTGATTTAAAGTGGACGAATAATATTTGGAGTGTAAAAAAATATGACGAAACGAAAATAAAACTGGATGGCTTACGGAACCCGAAGGTTTATCACCGAATTAACCAAAGCCCTCCACCGGAC
Organism: Zootermopsis nevadensis; assembly: GCF_977971745.1. Taxonomy (NCBI): domain Eukaryota; kingdom Metazoa; phylum Arthropoda; class Insecta; order Blattodea; family Termopsidae; genus Zootermopsis; species Zootermopsis nevadensis. The sequence goes on along the minus strand of NW_028259156.1, from coordinate 1,102,242 downwards.
CCTGTCTCCTTCAACTCCTATCTCCCGTAGATCCCGCCTGAGATTATCCTCCCATCTACGTCTAGGTCTCCCCAGAGGTCTCTTCCCCTCAGGCTTCCTCCCGCCTGAGATTATCTTCCCAGGTGAAACTAATCATTCTGTACCTTTGTTTATTTGTACCATTTCAGGTGAGATCACTTAAAATGTGTTCATGATAAGTAGCAGTCTGCCCCCCAGGCGTAATATCTCAGTTTCTTTATCAGTGTATTTTGTGTTTTTTTACGTTTATTCCCAGGAATTTGAGCTTTGTCACAAGATTTAAACAAAGTATCTTATTTCGACACTTTGAATCAGGCACTCAAATAATCGAACAACTGCTACGTCATCAAACAGTAACCGGCTGAATGGTTTGTGCGTTTTCAACTGTCCATCGGGATCGTCTTACCTTGTCTAAGTGAAATTCCATGTACCTTACGTGACGTCAGCCACTGGCCACTGACTGTCTAGTTGCTCGGACAAGTTACATTTGCATTTATTAGGCCTCTGATCTGGGTAGATTTGAGATCTTGTGCGTTAACCAGGAGATTAAAAAGTGACGCAGTTTAGTATAAGTGAACCAATCACTTTTACAGTGTCGCGTATTTTTTAAAAAAATATATTCGTATGAAGTGATTTTAGTGTATCACTTCCGTCCGTCCTTTGTTTTAGTTACAGAATACATGTATGTTACTTATATATATACAGTTTGGGTAAGGATTTTGAATACATACCACGTGGAATTTAATTATGTCTTTCAAATGAGGATAAAGAACATTTCTTATTAGGTCTGTTAGTTGTACTGTTAAAATATCAATTAAATTAAATTATCAACAGCCAGATGGCCAATTACAGATACAGCACAAGAGATGAGCACTGGAACACAGTGATAAATATAGAACAGTAAAAACAAACAGAATTTAAAAATACATTAGGACAGAAGACGCTAATACACAAATAGAATTGCTACTAAATACATTAGTATATTTGTAACAATAATTTAAATAAATTAAGGAAATTAGACTATTACAGAATGTGATGAAGTGTTAACAATTTTCGTTTCGAATATGTCCACGTCGCTGCAGACAGACATTAGCAGCTGATGCCCAATTACTTTACCTTTAACGGATAAAGACCTTATGACGGTCAAAGTTCACGGAAATCACATTTAACTTAAACTGAGTGTAATGAGAATGTCAGAACTTTGACCGAAGGTGTCATACGTAATATGTGTTCTATTCGAGTCCAGTATCAAAGAAGGAAGGCAAGTCCATTTATTGGTGTCCTTGTTACGAGTGTTCGACATTCGTCTTGTGAACGGAACAGATGCGCTACGCTCGGAATGCCATTTCAGTGGCTTCCGTAGTCGTCCTCGGTTTCCTTATCGGGTTAGGGAGTTCGCTGTACACACATGTCACTACGTCCGAGAATTCCGAGTGCGGACGACATCGAAATGACACATAGTTCCCTTCATTCTGCCTCTAGCTTCGTCAGTATTCAAAGAACGTTAAGAATTTATCAATTTCGAGGTTTGTGCTGTTTCTTGTTTGACCTAAGTTTCGTCATGTTCCAGAAGTGAACAGTGTATTTTGCGTTAAGACTTGCCTTTAACGCGTTATTCATATTTGCGATTTTGCGATTGTCAAGTAGTTCCATATGCAGTTGATTCCGGTTAATTGGGACACATCGGGACTAGAACACTTTGTCCCAATTAAGCGAAGTTCCACGTAAAGAGTTAAAAAGGTTTGTTCCTTAAGATTTCTCCCAGATAAGCGGCTTCCCCGATTAGCCGATGGTCCAATTAACCGGAATCTGCTGTACATGTTTTAACTGTTCTGGATTCATTGATAAACTCTTTTAAGTTTTGTCGATTTTTTATTTAACATTACATTTGTTCAAATATATATTTATTATTCAAGTCTATACACAAACTTTTAAATTGTAGATGTTAAAATTTAAAATCTAAAATCGCCATTAATATTCTTCGCCATTCATCGTTATCTCGATGTTACAATATTGCGCTATATATTACAACATGTTTCAATGTCATAGCATCATCTTCAGGTTTTTTATCTTTAAAACTACTTTATATTTATTAATGCACGCTTTTCATTGTTTGTAGATTGTAGATTACTGTTGTGGGTGTTCCTTTAATCTTCTTATTATTTTGCATATTATGTTGCGTATTATGTTATTTGTTCATTATTCTGTGAAATTATCAACAGTATAATTAACATTTGAGTTATTAATATTATTTATATGAAAATTTTAACATCTACAATTTAAAAGTTTGTGTATAGACTTGAATAATAAATATATATTTGAATTTTGAACATTAAACATGACGCATCTAAACTATAAAATTACATTTGTTATTGTTCATATGTGTTTTATGTACACGACACTTCCACACAATGGATACCGGGAGTTACAGCGGCCAGAACGTGAATCTAACCACTCGCTTACATGTAATGCCGAGGCTTCTTCAATGGCCTCTTACCTCCACTCCCCCAATACGTCTTCTTAGATACTTGTTCCGGTACAAGACCGCCGTTACCTCATTTTTTTCATTACGTTGAATATATTTTCACTTATAACAGTATTGAATTCTTTTGTTCGTGTTCATCATCTGCGTGATAAAAGCTCCGATAATGCCGTGTCTCTATAATGGGCACGTCTTGTATACTTTATTTTAATGTGGACGATTTGTAGTACATAATGTTTCCATATGGATTATCCTTACAGACGAAGGTTTTAAAGAAAATTACGTCATGAAACATCTTTAGAGAACCTCTTATAATTTGTAGTGCCGTGTAGTCTGGTAGACGTTTACCAACGTTTCATCGCCCTGATGATGGAGGTAGCAAGTACATGTGAACGTCTGCCACAGTGCGCGACGCTGTAATCCAGAAGACAGCCATCCTCGGACCAACTACAATGAATACCTCAAATCCTAGCTCTTACATAATTTATTTTAAAGCTTTATTTATAATATGTCTGTGCTCTAGTTGATATTTTACAAGGAAATAAAATAGAATTACTGAAGATGGAACTACCGAAACGCATGTAAACCCTACGTGGAATGTAATCTCCTTCCGGAATAATAATTATTATTTTTGAAAACATATCAGTTTATATATTTCATACAGTACAGAACGTTGACATTGTACTTCTGTTGGTCTCTAGTTGATTTAAATGTTAAAGTTGCCAAGGGTTTTAGAGGGCAGTTAATCCCAAGAATTTATTCTGACGGGTATGAATTATTAAATAGTAATCTGTCTTCGGTAAGGTCCATTACGTTTCTCCAGAGCTGTGAGGTAAGATTGAAGCGTGTCTGTTCGTTGAGTACGAGCCTCGGTCGATGAGTCTGGAGTGTGTAAGTAGGCTATAGAGCACACATTCAGAATCTTGACGAGACCAGACAAGGTTTAGTAAACGCAGCTTCTCTCCACAGAAAGGGCTGCGCGACGTGGAATTAGCTTTCTGAGAAGATTGTTGATGAAAATTACGAGGATGTGTAAAAATTAATGTTTACACCACGAGCAATATAATTAGACAAAATCTCATGAGATCTTAATAGAATACGTGTCTGAGGTGTCGATGTAAATCATCTGCTGACAGTTACACCACAGCGATCCAAAGTAGAATGTCTAAGATGGTCTCTTGTGTGTGGTAGTCCTCAGGGTTGCTGCTGTATACAGATGTTTCGGAGAGATTTACTGTGTCCTCTTCAGGGCTGAAATTAGCCGTCTCCATAGTCTGGTATTAGTGATTGTTAAAGCGGTTGGTACATTCAACACCCTTCTTTAAAGGGTTGATCTCTCAGTTTTGCATTTGGCTTTTTTGTAGAACTTTTAACTTTCGTTGGAGAGGCTTATTTGAAAGTTAAATTTCATAAAATCTTCTCGAGCAATCATCCTCGTCAACTGGTTATCTTAGTAAACCGACGTTTCGGGAACCAACTGTGTCCCCATCATCAGGGCTTTGATGTGACTGGATACCTCGAAAGTCGCCCGTGTATATACCAGTGGACGCGGCTGATTGCCCGAGAAGATTTTATTGATTGTACTCGCCCCGAAAGTCTCAAATCCTAAAGTTAAATTTGTTTCACCATTTCGAAACGAATGTTGAAACAGTGTCTTGAAATAAACATACCACATCCGGTCTTCATACCTCTTATTTATATAATTAGTTACACGTACGCCAATCTTTGATATCGGAGTAATACATCGCTGACAGATACATTAGGAGGGAGTCTAAATTATTTTCCTTGGAATACATACTTATTACATTCGGTTATTAGAATAAATATTCGACGTTTTGGAGAATTTTGCAAGCTTGTCGTTTCTTGAACATCATCATGGCACGGTTCCAGGGGGAATTAACATGGCATGAGTCTTTGAAATATTCTTTCACATCACAGTAGTAATTTTTTCGCAAACTTACTATGGATTTATACGTATGTAGATTGTTCTATAATGCAGTGTATTAATAATTTACAATAACCCACGTTTCTACAGACTCGTGGAACACTTGGGAAACAATAGAAATAAATTATCAAGTACATCCTTTAAGCTCCGCACATAGAGTAACTTAAAATAATCAGTTAAAAATATTCCATCTGATAACATCTGTGGCTGGGATACGGCTGCAAGCCTTTGTCACTGTATAAACAGATTTATGAACTTTGTAACTCTGCAGATAATTCGACGTTTTCAATGCTCTTTGGTTGTCGGACCCTTAATTATTTTTAGTAATTTCAGTGTGGACAAAAAATATTGGGGGGTTTAATATGGTTTTGCGTGTAGAGAACGACCCATGCAGACTCCCGGGCAGTCCACAAATATGTCTATGGAACGAATGTACTCAGACTACGTCTTATCCTCTCGCAGTCCTTAGGGCTTAGTGCACATCCTTCGATCTATCTGTGCGATCCCGCGAGAGCTTGTGATTGAGGTCCTGCCTGGAACTCTGATAAGCCATGAAGGAAAACGTTGATCCCTACTGTCTGTATTCATAATGGCTTGTCGCAAGATACAAAGTCGTATCCTCATGTGGAGACGATTTCCATTAAAAATCGGGATATGTGTTGGTTACCTCAGAGGAAGAACTCTAATCCACTAAGCGAGTGGCGTGAGAGAGTGAGTTGGTTATTAGTGCTACGTAGGGGAATTCGGACAAATATGAGCGCTTTGAGTTTCTGTTTTGTCTGCGACCTAGTGATACTTTATGGAGAAGCAGTAATGCTATTGGCTGCTCTGATAAGGTCTTACGACTTTGGTGAAATGAAATCTGTTGTCTCTCGTGCTTAATTTTCATTGAAATCTGACCTGAAACGTGTTTATTGAATGCAAACTCTTGTGTTTAACTCATAAAGCTTGTACTGTAATTGATGTAACATCTGATGTCGAGCTTGATAACTTGTATATACATTTCGCTTCAAATGTGCTGTTAAGTTTGGTCTATCAAGCTAGTAGTGTTGCCACATTTTGAAAAAAAAGTTAAAATTTCAGGGTAATATGATAATACAGTGTGAAGGTAATATGAGCACAGTTATTTTAAACTATTTGTTTGAAATTTTTGCTTCGCTGTTTAGTGATTATGTAAGCGATGTTAATGTTACCCACAGCCAGGGGAAATTTGAGCGAACTGACAGGGTGGGATAGTCTGTTTTTAATGGTAGACGAACCAAATTTGAGTCGGTGTATAACTTAGACAAAGTGACCGTCTTACCTGCTTCCTTTTATCTGAAATAAATGTGTTTTTTTTCCAAACGCGTCTTTAACTGTGCTCATATTAGTCCAATTTCCCTTACTTACGCAGCGCAGAGGAATGCCTTACAGTTTCTAATCTTTTGTAGGAAAAATTAAAGTGGTTCTACATCTTCGTTTAAAACTCTACGCGGGTCCGCAGTTAATAACTGCAGATTCGCAAGTTTTTAGCTAAGTTAAATTCACTCGGAGCTTCGCGGAATAACTGTCTGCATCGTAATGTGGCGAACTTCGCGCTCAAATGACTTGATTTAAGTCCCTTTAGGCAAATCCCGGCTTACGACGAACCTTGAATCTGCGTACACACCCAGCATCAGACACACGAACGGCGTGCAACGAATCTGTAGCACGACTATGCCTACTACTCGTATTTGTCCGGCTGTTCGACATCGCGTCCGTGAATCGACTCTAAATGTTTGCTTGTGGCGTTGGTTTTGTGTTAATACTCTTCTTACTTATCTTTGCCGCACGAAGTTTGCTGGCTTTGAAGTCTGTTTGAATGCCCTGGAGTTTCTATCCACTCGATCTGTGGGTATTTTTGTTTTCCCCTCTAAGAACACGTGTGTGTAATTTTATGGATTTCTGTTCTTTTGCATTCCGAAATCTGAATTTAAATTTCCTCGTACGCTTCAGTTACATTTCCCCGCCCCATTACTTAAAATAAGCACCTAACCCACGCATGCATAACCTCCCTTCCAGGTGGGGGTCAGAGGTTAGAATTCACGCTTCGACGGAATGACACGAGTACCTAGTGAATAGTGCGTTGTGCGGTTTGGACATTATAGCCGTTCAGAATATTATTGCCTTACAGGGAATCGAAGCCCGGTTGTCCATCTCGTAGGTTAGTCACTGCACTGATTGAACCATCGCATGTTTTCCGCCCGGATTTTTTTCTGTTTTGAACCATTTCTGTAACGGAAATAACTGCCGATTACCATCCTGGCACAACGTTGACTGGTTTTCCAGATCACCGTTTCCTCTCACTTTTATTGTGTCCTCCCCCTTTTCGCCAACGACGGGCGACCTTTGTTATTGTTACAGGATTTAAGATGAGTGCACGAGGGCATCCCAGCAGGGGATAGATCAGTGGGGAGTAAAATAAGTTTATTAAAAAGTCGTAACATTTCAAGTCAAACAAGAGTAGAGAGACATTTTTCGGGCCAGCTTTTGTGAACAAAAACGCTTTGTACACTTGTTAATTTAATCATGTCACATGACGCTGTGTTCCTTTATGTTTCAGACACACAAGTTTAATCCTTTCTTGTTGCACCTAAAAACTAATCTACTGAGCTCTTATTTTATGATAAACGCACGCTCATATAATCCACCCTCTTTGTACGTTCTGGAACGTTTCTCATAATCCTTATTTTATTTTTGAAAATTTAAGATGATCATGAAATTAAACAAAAATAATTACTTTTACGTCATAGATACGATCACATGACCTTGTATCACTGCAATTGTAAGAATTTTGTTTTTTTTTATTTAATGAACGTCAAATCGGGGTAGAACTGCGACGTTTCTCAAATTATTTTTTTTCCCATGATCATGAAATGGATGGATAATATTAAAATAGATCTCGGATTCCTGATAGGACTCGTGGCGGGTTCCTGTTATGGCAATAAACCCTCGATTTCCACAAAACACTTCGAATGTCTCGATTAGGTGAGCGTCGATTTAGATGATCAAGAAGGACTCTGTTCGATCGAATGAGTTACTTAACTGGTTCTCTGTTTGTAAATACAGGGCACGCTGGTTTGCGAAGATGGAATCCATTGTTTTTCTCTTCTGTTATTTAACACGTTCATGCTCAATTATATCGCCGTCTTTAACAACGAATAACTGTATTTTGCCCACAGAGCGTGTTTACACATGTCACGTGATTCTCATAGTAAACAGCTATTATTATTGACTTAAAACCACCTTTGTAATAGAGACGCGTTGTTTTCTATGCGGTGCGGACAAACTTAATATTATTTAGACGAGCTTATTATATGTAGTTGTACTTGAATAATCATATGGGATGAAAATATGTCTCATGCAGGGCTTCGAGGGTCCTGGATAATAGTCGAAATTTAGAAAGGAATTCAATTTATTCATATACGTATTATAGAAAAATCATGCGTACAAAGAAAACTGTTTAAACTTTTGTTTGTATGCATGATTTTTATATATCAATATACTGCTCTGTTTTAAGATAACATACTTATTGTACGGCGATATGAACATTTACATTGTAACAGACACGTGCTCAAAATATTATGTAAATATGTTTGCTGTGACGCAGAGGGACGTGCTCGATCAGTTTATGACGTAATGATCGGAAAAAAATTGAAACTCTTTGGGTTACAGTAAAAGTAGCGAGTGAACCATTCAGTTCCGCTCTTTGATGGGTTGCGTTGTTAAAACTTTTATAATCTAGTTAGAGAGAGAGAGAGCACGCTCACGTGTCTGTGTTCTGTTGAATAGAAATTTTCCGTTCAGAGTAAATAGTAATTGGAGAGTATGGCTGAATGCCTTAATGAGCATCGATGCAACAGAATTGGTTATCGGTTCGCTTTCCGACTGCTGTAAAAATCAGTCACATTCACGAACATTTAAGATGCGATTAAATTTAGAGGCTTCTTAATTCAGAGTAGTATCTCCTCGCGTCTACCGTCTGAGAATTAGATAGGAATGCACGAAATGAATTTTTTTCCCCTCTTCCCTTCTTCTGTGTGTGAATGGAGTAATTGTTGGGATGCCACGGAGGAAAACTCCGTGTTGCCTAGACCACGACCTTGCCCAACACAAGTTATAAATTCGAACCCGAGACCCCAGGATTACAAGGCCAGCGTTCTAACCGCTAGACCACCTCATCTTATTATTTATTTAGTGTTCTGTCTGACGACAGGTCCATATGAACAGGATCCTTCCATCCTTTTCTCGGACTGGGACCTGTTCATATACGTTCTTGGCAGATGATCCAGAAGTGGTTTGCCATTGCCTTCTTCTGTGTGTGAATGGAGTAATTGTTGGGATGCCACGGAGGAAAACTCCGTGTTGCCTAGACCACGGCCTTGCCCAACACAAGTTATAAATTCGGGCACCGCCGGGAATCGAACCCGAGACCCCAGGATTACAAAGCACAACTTGGCAGAATATATCCAAAAGTGGTTACGTAGACCATTTTATTTTCATCTTTTATTGTTGTAAAGTTTACCCACTCCCTCCGCGATCCTTGTGGTTGCTGCGTGACGGATTTGTGGGGTGGGGGTGTGTTAAGTGAGTGTCGACGAGTATACGCTTTGTAGAACATGGGACAACGCTGCATTCAGACGGGACGTTTGAATGCAGCGTCGTCTGTGAAGGAATTCGGTTTAAAATGTGAGACCTGAATAAAGAGTTAAAAGCCTCTAAATTGTTTCTTTTTAAATTTGTAGTCATAAATACAGCAGGATTATATTTATTACTTCAGTAATGGCGCGAGGTGGCAAATTGTTCAATTTCACAAGTGCTGCTTCTATTAGGCAGGTTTTATAAGTAATTAAAAGACGAAATTAAGGTAAGTGGCTCTCGATTACGTCACATTTCTGTCGTATTTTTTTTATTTACTGTTCCCGTGGTAATGATCGTGTTACTTTGTGGATTCAGGAATGGCGTTTTCAAACAGGCCTCGGTGTGAAGCACCTCTGAAACGTCGGTCAGTTTCTACGACACCACACATTGCAACATTCCTTAAGACTCATATTTGGAGTAACTCATCATGTAAGTTAGATATTAATGAATTATGAAATGTCATGGGTTAATTCACTCGTAACGTCGTGTACGCTAACTGAAGAGGTTCTTTTTGAATCCGAGAGACCGTCACAGATATTGAAATGCTGGGATCGGAGCATTTGCGAGCGTTGCACCTCCTCTGCTGGAACTATGAAGCTAGACCGACGCCAGGACAAAGCTTCGTGCAACTTGTTCGTACGTACGAATGAATTTAATAAAGCCCCTTCTCTCTTACACCATTCTCTAAATCCACAATTTCGCAGACATTTATATCAGTGCCGTGTTGTCAGTTTCCGTCATTAATATCGCCAGAAGACTGCCGCAAACTCTCAGAGAAGGAAACATTTTGGGAACTTTATCGACTTATCGCGTCTATGTTAAGAGAGAAACTGTTTTTGTTTGCGTTTCGTTAATGTTGAATGCCTGAGTAAGATTTAAGTTTAAATTAAGCGTCTTAACCGCCGTGAGAACCTCAAATCTCATATAATAACAATGAATTTAATATTAATCTAGTATCGAATACGGGAATTAATGCGGTTGCCGGAGGACCAACACGCTCCATGTTAATACTAAAATAGTTTGTGATTACTAGCATTGTTTTTCAGCGTTCTTGGTGGGGGCACTTCGCTTTGTTTCCTTATAAAGGGCTTCATAGAGCCACGGTTGTCTAGCGGTTAGAACGCTGGCCTTGTAATCCTGGGGTCTCGGGTTCGATTCCCGGCGGTGCCCGAATTTATAACTTTTGTTGGGCAAGGCCGTGGTCTAGGCAACACGGAGTTTTCCTCCGTGGCATCCCAACAATTACTCCATTCACACACAGAAGAAGGCAATGGCAAACCACTTCTGGATCATCTGCCAAGAACGTATATGAACAGGTCCCAGTCAGAGAAAAGGATGGAAGGATCCTGTTCATATGGACCTGTCGTCAGACAGAACACTAAATAATAATAAGATGAGGTGGTCTAGCGGTTAGAACGCTGGCCTTGTAATCCTGGGGGTCTCGGGTTCGATTCCCGGCGGTGCCCGAATTTATAACTTGTGTTGGGCAAGGCCGTGGTCTAGGCAACACGGAGTTTTCCTCCGGGGGCTTCCCCGGTTTCTGCATGGCCTCCCAACAATTACTCCATTCACACACAGAAGAAGGCAATGGCAAACCACTTCTGGATCATCTGCCAAGAACGTATATGAACAGGTCCCAGTCCGAGAAAAGGATGGAAGGATCCTGTTCATATGGACCTGTCGTCAGACAGAACACTAAATAATAATAAAAAAAATGGCTTCAGTAGTACAACCTTCTTTGATCCGGTAAGAGTAAGTCTTTGTCGAAAGAAGTGTCATTTAAGTGACTTGTCATTTGTTATGTTGCTTCGTGTAGTCAGGGCGATTCGTCCTGATGATGGGGGCATTAAACAGCTCTGAAAGTTCAGTCGGTATCTACTAGAATGCGCAATGCAAGATCAAGAACACAGCGTCTACCTGAAAGCTTACTGTGTCTAATTTAAATTGGTTATGGTTCGTTTAAATGTATCGCTTTCGTTGGATAGAAACGTGTTTCGAATTAAAACTTGTTCAAAGCGATGGCAAGTATTTCCTTATTTATTTATTTTGACTTTTGAACTTCGTTGCTGAATGTTGAAATTTCATTGTGACATTTATCTCTGTGACAGTCTCACACCATTTTTAAGTGCGCTTGGTTTCTATAATAATTAAGAAAATAATAAATATAGGAACAATGATGTATTTATAGAGGCGTTAAGATAGTCCCTGCCTATCGTAAACGCACTCTTTCACGTTCAGATGATAACGAAGAGAAATGGTTTTCCGCTTGGGTGAGTTGCACTCAGATAGACTCAGGCCATATCTTACCGCCTCGCAGACTGAACTTTGAATACATAAATTAAACTTGCGGTTGTGTGTGATAAATGGGCAGAGATGATTTTTGCGCGTATATTTCAGAGTCTTATAGCCGGTGTTTGTGATTTGTCGTGTATTTCTCGCCAGTCACTTCCGATCATTCCAACTATTTTTTTTATTGTATAGCATTGCTTAGCCATTCATAAATTTTACGCGGATTTGCAGATAGACGTGAATAATTGGGTGTTAGCCGGTGTTTCTAGTTGTCTGAGCGAGTGTTTGTGTGTGCGTGCGTGCAGTTAATTTTGCTGCTGGTTCTGTGTGTGGGTTGGGAGACAGGACAGTCCAGTGTCTTATCGAGCACCGAAGGGCTTTAATTAATTATTCTGTGATGCAGTTGCGTTTCTGTGAAATTGGAAAACCTGATGTAATGCCGTTATATCATTCTCTTCTATGAATATGATGGATAAATCGCCTGGAATTTCAAATTTGGAATAGTTTTATAGAAGGGCGGTGTCTGCCGCCATGTAATTTAATACTTCTCTGCCTAATCCTGTAAGTTGTATGAAGATTAACTGGAAGTTACTAGCAGGATTAATTGCAAAAATTTGTCTTCTCTCTTTTGTAATTAGTTACTCATGTTCAGCTTCCGTGTGTTATCTGATGTGTACTCTGCTAAAATCTTACAATGAAACGTACATATTCTTCAGTTAAGAGCTCATTATATTATTTTATTAACTCTAAAACACTACGCTTTTAATTACCAGTGTAGTGTTTTAAATTCTTAAATTATGTTGCCACGTCTGAGGTTACAGTAAGAATAGTTCCTTGTGATCGTCTAGGTCCTGATGTCATGTAGCCTTGTAAGTTGTCACCAACATGCCGGAGTAACGTGTTGTCTACATCTTCGGGTTATCAACTTGCCAGAGTGCATGGCGTCATAACCAAAATGATCTCGATGTTTGAGGTTCTCTCAGCCAGTAGGAAGATAGTGTGTCTTCTGGAATGTTGCGCCATGTAGAAATTGTCCGACGTTTCGGAGATACTGCCTACACAGTGGCACTTATGATGAAGACTGTAAGTATTTCTGAAACGTTGTCCGCATTCTCGTCGACTACACGACGCAACATCCCAGAATAGTTATATTTTCGATTCCCCTTCTGTCCGTCTTTGGCGCAGTTTTTCGTGTGTTTCCTCCGTGTTCTGGTGAGCTTTTCGCAATGACTGTGACTCCCACTACATAACAAGAAGACAGGATCAAACACAAACTTGTTATTTTATTCAACACTTTGGTGTGTTAAAGGAAATCCGATTAATACAGGCGGAGATGGCATTTGATTCTCGTAGTGTCCTCGTTGGCGCGGGTGCAGTTCGCGAGTGTCTTAAGGTACAATTTGGCTGCACGCGACAGAGACAAGCGACCGAGGCAGGCGCCAGAGACCGGAGACGGGACACATCGCAGCTTGTCGCCACACACTTTTGAGGTGACGACCGAGACATGCGGCAAAGTGTTTGTTTTCTTTGTTTTGTTGAGACATACGTGCACATATTCTGTGAAAAATGAGTACACAAATGCATCTAAAAAGGTTACTCGAAGAAGAAGAAGAAGATGATGTGTTGCTGTGTTATTTGTTGCGAAAGAAACAAAGAAAACCTATGAGTTCAATATTCAAAACCAGACGTGAAGAAGGTTCTTTCTGTCGGTGGTCAGTGGTCGGTTTTCTGTTACTAATTCTACCAATTGCTCATCTTGGTCACCAGTAAATTTAATTTCTGCCATTATTTTACTCAACAACGCACGTGCTGCCTGAGCCCGTCGCGAGACACTACTGGTCCGAGAGCGGTCTCCTGTGCTTTGTCTCTGTCGCCTGTCTTTGTCTCGCGCTCGTAATTGTACTTCATACGATTGTACAGAGGGCAGACAGGAAGCGACCAGTCTCGGTCTCGTAACTCTGTCGCCTGCCTCGGTCGCTTGTCTCTGTCGCGTGCAGCCAAATTGTACCTTTACTGAACGTGGGACATGAGCGCTGTTTCGTGGTGTCTCTCTCCTGTATCTGTTTTGTAGGGTAAACCCTTGTCCCTTGGGCCTTACGTTTTGAGATGACTGTAAATACTGGTCTGCTTAGTGTTTTCTGTTATAGTTTGTACACAAATGCAACTTAGCGAATCCTATCTTCGTAGTGGAAACCAAGCGTAACTCAGCATTGAAGCCTCTGGCACTTCAATTGAAATTCTAGTGAATAATAGATGGAATTTTGAAGGATAAGTACTTCGAGCCGTGTTTTGACAGATTAATACATGTTACAGTTATAGTCGAGTTATTTCAGATGGAAAACTGAGCTCATCGTCGTTTATCTCTATTTGAGGGATCGGTTGTCCGGTCAGTTCTTCAAGCCTCACAATGAAACCATCTTTTTAATATTTAAAGTGAAGGTTTCGCGACGACCGAAGTTGTTGAAAGACTCTCGGGCAAGGTGGCTGAATGGTGAATGAATGAACCATTTCTTCCGCCAACGTTTCGAGAGCAATATCTGCTCTCATCCTCAGGGCAGCTGCGATATGAAACTGGTCCTATGCTATATAAGCAACAGACGGGCCGCCAACATCACGAAGGTATGACCTGCCGTCCACCGCCAGTTCCCATCGGCGAGCGCGCTACGTCGTACGTGTATGTGTGTGTGTGTCACGAATGCATATACTATCTGTCGAACAAGCCCGTACTTCACGGTTTATTACGTTTAAAATAAGTCATTTGATTCAGTTATCGGTTTAAAAAGTGTGTCATATCTTTTGAGCTGCGAAAGGTTTGCTTAAAGTGAGATCGCTTTTGTTCGGATTTGTCTTAGAGACTTACGACTGTTTCTTGTTTTCGTTTCAGGTAAGTTTTTGGTGTCTTGTGCCAAATCCTCTGGCGCATGCGTCGCTGCAGCCGTGCGAGCTCTTAACGTAAGTCCTTACAAGATGAACGTCTTAATGTCTTTAAAAGTGTTTATGACATTTTCGCTTGCATTATTCATGTTTAATCGTGTTAATAAATGTATAAGTTGGCTCGGCGTTTTAGTGAAATCCAGCTAATAACCTAACCTTTGACATTATTTCTTTTAATTAAATTTATACTTAAAACCAAAAAGATGTCGGTGAAATTTAAGGTTCTGACGGCGACCTTCTGGGTTATTGTACTCGTGTAGCCCTGTAGAAGTTGACTGTCGTCTCAGAGGTGCGTGCTGTCTCCATCATCGTCCTTACGTTTCACGGATGTTGTCGTAGGTCTACTTAAGACGGAATGTAAAGTCGCTTAACGCGAAATAGAATGTTAGTTGGCAGCCTGTTAGCTGAGTCATTGTATCGTCACAGCTTAGGTGACTACTCTGTCTCCGTTAAGTCGATGGGATGGTTGTCCCGTGTCATAGACCACGGAGGAAATGTCTCAACCATAAAGTTTTCATACGTACTAGGTTTGTCCTCGCCGCCATGATAACCTGAAATGTGACTCAACAGGAATTCTTCACAGAAGTTTTACACTGAGATATCTCTTTACAGAACCGCCATTTCCATGTCCCTTACGTGAAAGGGAAACCTTTTTGTTTCTGTGATGCTGTGATTCCTGTGTCCGAATTCGCCGACTCTGCGTCTCACATTTCAACCGTGTTTGTTTTATCTTTGTGTTCGGAGTTTCAAACTCGATTAAGCAAGCCGTTCGTCAGAATGCGTTTTCCTGTGGAGTACGAATGGAGTGATGGATCTTCAATCCCCAGACTCCTTTCTGATTTTCGTCACTGTGTCAAGTGAACTACATGTTATTCGCCTCGAGTCGAATACCGTAGGCATTTGAAAGAAAAAGTGTTAAGGAGAATGTCTCAAGGTAAGAAAAATTAACACTAGTCGAATCTAAGAAAAGTGTTGTAAGAGGTCGCGCTGGGTTCACGGGCATCGTTTCGGAGTTTGCTAACGCATGTGGAGGATGTTTGGAGCATTTATTATAAATTCTGTAGCAAGTAAACCCTCGCTCAGTTTTGCATTTCCCATTTCAGAGATGCTGGAACATTGTATCACTGAATTTAAATATACAAAATAAAAAAATACGAACGACGTCTTGTGGGTTCTTAGCGTCGCTCGTCATGACGCCGATGAGCCCTGATGATTTCAGTCAGCAAGGACTTCGGACTCAAGGCCGTGAAAACCTCAAATCCTAACATTTTTTTAAAGTATATATTAAATCTTGTACGTCTAATCACAATAAATTCTTATTAAATATTAAAATATTACAATAATTAACATTTAAAATATTTAAAATATTAAATGATGTTCTTTATCGAAATATTCGATTTACATTTGACCATAATTTTTCATGTTTCACTATTAAATATTTTAAATGTTAATTATTGTAATATTTTAATATTTAATAAGAATTTATTGTGATTAGACGGACAAGATTTAATATCTACTTATTAAATCACAATATGACGCAACTTTACCATCTTATTTTATTTTTTTTTTATTTCAGAAACAGTCGTAGAAACGATTGTATCCGCAAATTTGAAAGGAACACTCAGATGAGTAAATCTTTTTTACACCCGGGATTTATTATCTTAACACGACGTCCACGAGTTTCATTCATGTCCTTGTAGCCCTAAATTTTTACTTTTTTTTTGTTCAAAAAGTCACTCTTTTGTGTCACTCGGTATGTGGGCACGGTGAGGTCATATGTAGTCTGTCGCCTCTGCCCCTGCGTGGCTCCACTGCAGCTGTAATCTGTTTCAGGAGGTTGTTGAAACTCGAGACACGCAGTGCCCCCCCCACCCCTCGTCACCCCGTTAGCTTTCATCAGACTTCACAACTCTGCCCCAGTAGTAATTTCCTTCTGGCCATTAATCTTTCCGCCATTTGCTCAGGTAAAAGATACAGGAGGATGCTGCCTGGTGCAGAGCGAAGTAAGACGGACACATTCGCTTTCCGGTGCTACTTTGTGCTCTGGCAGTAGGTGGTGTCCCCGACGAAGGCTCGATCGATATTGCCGAGGTCAGTCAGTGCCTAATCTACTGTGATGTCGGTCATAAAGGCGGATTAACGCTTCGTAGGTCGCTGAAGGGCAAACTCTTTTTTTTTGGTAGGCAGGTGTCATGTCCTGTGAAGCTATTTATTTTGCGTTACGGAGATAAAAGGAGAAGAAGAAAAGTTATAAATAACTGCGTTGGAAAGTGAAACATTTTACGTTTTGTTACAATCTTAATATCTAATTAAATAACTTTGGAGAAATTGAATAGCTAATGGCCTCTCTGCTGGTCAGGATATTACGCACCTTGTTCAGAGCTAGAAGATTTATTATAAAGTTTACTAGCCCCTATCCTCAGTGAGACGACTCTAGTCATTGTCTTATCATCATATTCCTTCAAGATCAGTTTTAATATTGTTCTGCCAATTACGGGTCTCTTCCATAGAAGTTTTCCACCCAAAAGTTTTGTTCTTTTCGCGTCTCTCCTATACGTGCTACGTGCCCGGCCAATCTCATCTTCCTATTTCTTATCCATCACTGATGAAGAGTAGTAGAAACTCGAAACATCATCGTCTTGCGTCCTCCAGTGATCTTGATCTATATGTAGAGGCTCCTGCCATTCCATTTCTAAAATTTTATGTTCATTTTCAGTTTCATTCCGTAACGTGCCTTGTTTTTGCTGTGAGGAGTTATTAGCCCAAGCTCGAGGACTATCCCTTGTCAGCTGTCCGCTGACAAGGGATATGTTTTAAAACAGCCCACGAAAACAGAGGCTGGTTCCAAAACGCTTTCTTGGAAGTAGCAAACGTTTGGGATGAGAGAATTGTTTTTGTGTGTACGTGAGTCAGTAGATAGAGGAAAATATTCTTGGCATTGGTGAGTTTTGAAGCAGTATTCCAACTGGGTTAGTGTAGAAGATCTGTAAGTAGTTCCTTTGTGGCGCCAGCGGAGTAATACATCATTTCCTATCTACGAATCGTAGGAAGTTTTGCTATTTCACATGTAACATTTGCGTTATTCAGAGGAAGAATGAATGCAGTGTTGTCCGCGGAGAAGTTTTATTGGAATTCTGTAAGCGTTCGCATGTTTCAGTGTGTGTGGGGGGGGGGGGAGTTATTTAGGTGAGCATTATGTTTAGGGGAGCTTCGGGCTTCAGAGTGAGTTGTGTTTATGCAGGACTTAACAATCCGAATATCGCTCACGTCAAATACGGTCCCGAGTCTGAAATTATGTTATCAGTAACGTCAGTAATGCATCGGTCTGTTTTGCGCGCGCATTGGTTTGAGCCACTGCAACGTATATTTTCGCGTCGTCTCAATCAGCCCAGCTGTGTGTTGCGTCACGTATCGATTTCATCCAGGCTCTGTGTTTACTTTCACCAGGATCTACTGTGTTCGTCTTCCTAGTTTTTCCTCGTGACTAGCTACGCACACGACTTCATTTGGTCGGTTTATCAATTCGTCATATTTCGTTGACGAATTATCTGTGTTTTATGTGATAACATGTCAGTAAATACCGATTTTATAGAAAATGAGGGAGACCTATTTCAAATAGAGCTGTAAACGTATGATTTGAGGTGAAGATTGCTTTCCTCTGGGTTGTTGCGCCGTGTAGTATACTACACGGCGCAACAACCCAGAAGACAGAAATCTTCAAAGCTGTAAATGTTTATTACCAAGACTATACAATTGCAAAGTGCACGGAGTAAAAACATGTAGAAGACCATGTCCGCCTGCTTTTATTTTCCAAACCGGATGTGCGGATTTTAATCAAGTATAATATTAAGGATTACACCGGAAGTTCCGGCCGGCTGTAATTTTGATTCATATCGGTCAAGTACGATCTCTTACTCCGAGATCAAATCAGACTTTTTCAAGTTTCTCAGAAAATGGCATTGATAAAATGTTCTTGTAATCATGAGCCTACCATATCTTTGGCCCAGTGGCTTGCTATGGTCTCATGCCAGCATATGACCAGTGGTCACTCCAGAAGATCTTCGACCACATGGCTGGTAACAGAGATTTTGGAATGGTGTAGTTTAATTGGGCATTCGAAGAACGTGGTTTATTGATGAGACGTATGAAAGATCGGCTTCAACGTTTCAAGCTGTCCTATTTGTTGTTCCGCTCCGGCTGGGATGTGACGAATTTTTGGCGGTAGTGAGAGGTTTTTCTCAGGGTTATACGTAATGAGTGACAAGAGATGTTCGGAAATGTCGTTCTGAGAGCAAGGAGAGAAGATTCTGGGAGTAGGCCCCATGTAGTCACATCACCTAATTGGCTGTGACGTCATTTAAATGTATCGTGGCATGGCAGTAATGCTGTGTACAGACAATACCATGTTTTATATGGAGATTAGTATTTGGCTTAAGTAGGTAGGATTGTAGCGCCAAATGAAGAATAAGTTTACGGTGTCCCTGTCCACCTCCCAGTTTCTCGCGTGAACATCCTTATTAATTAATTATGTGTTCTGAATTTATTTTCCTCTTAGTCATATACATAAATTTCAAGAGTTTTTATTGCCTTCGTCACGGAGGTTATGTGCATACGTCATTAGGCCTATGTAGATTTATAGGATGCGCGGTTTTTATTTCAACAGTCAGCTGTTTTTATGAATAATTAGATAAATCAGCGACCTCATCCAATAGAGACTTTGTTCGGAAGTTGATAATCGATTAACTCGTCAAAATATCCCCTGCCTTTTTTGTATCCCAGTATCATGACTAAATTCATAATAACCCGTCACTTAACCATATCCTGAACAAGCCGAGTTCAGCCCATAACCTGCATCTTTATTACTAATTTTTATAAGTAATAACACTTATCCCATCTACGACTCGGTCTCCGAAATTGTCTCTTACCTTCAGGTTTTCCGAGAAAATCTGTCTGGATTTCTACGTGTTCTCTCAGGCTTGCAGCCTTTAGCTTGGGCGAACAAGGGATGTGGTCTGTCTGTTCTAAGTCAGAGCACTGTTCTGCCCGAGTCGGAATTTTTGACTTTACATATTCACTTCGCACTTGGAGGCTTTTGCAGACGGCGTGTTATAAGCGATGTAATTAAGCCATGGCTTCGGCTGTTATAAGCGCTGACTTCTCCATGGTCGTTTATGTAGCATGCACAATAGACTTAACTGAGTTGCAATGTTGAGTACATTCTTTCTTTCATATCGAGTCATTGTCCGTCGACGTTCGTCTGTTGTTTTCACAAATTTATGTCCCTCATTTCTTAATTTGAGACTTTAAATCCTTACAACCCATTATTACTCAGAAAGAAGCGAGATCAGTTTTGGACCTGCCATATTCCAGCAATGGTCTTAAGGTCGCTCATGCACTAGTGTGATCTATAACTTTTGATGCGAAAAATGTGACAGACAGACGTAGACGGGCTGATTCTTGTTTATTTTTATACTTTTTGTTTAATCTATATATACCAGTTTTGCCTGCCATAGGCTCCTTGCTATTGAATTTAATTAAGATACTTAATTGTTATAAACGTGGGTGTGTCTTCTAGACTCTGGAGAAACACCAACGTTTATGATAATTAAGTCTCTAGAATGTAGGCCCTACACGTGAGCAACACTTTTTTTATTCAGACGTAGATTAAAAATGTTAATTTTATTGACAGAAATACAGATAGTTAAATTTACTGGAACATGTGAAGATTTCACGTCATAACCAGAATACCACACTCATTCTATGGCACGCTTTAAATTGTTATTTGCTGTACGATGACAGAATATTTTATTGTTATGTTCTGTTATTATCTAATATTAATTAAATTTTGTACGTTGTTAATACATGCCCGTTTATTTAATACGTGACTATGTAATAATCGATACATATTTTACGTAGATGGCAATTTTTTATTTTCATGTGAACTGTACACTCACGTTATTTAATTTAGTGTTCGACCTCGTCGTCGTTCGATTGTCCAAGTAAATCGACTATCGAAACATATCTATAATCCGAACAAGGCCCTTTTTCATTTAGAGTAATACACCCAATATAACGGATTGATTTGGAGAGTGGTACTACACATTTTAACACTGTCAATGTTACGAACGTGACTTATTGTTTTCAAACCGCCCCATTGCTCTGTACGTGTTTTATAAGCGGTTTACAGAAACCTGTTCTGCTATATAGTGACACTTAACCTGAATCTGATATTTGTCGTACCGTGGAATTGTAAAACACAAAAATGTGTTAAAAATTTTAGTTTTCAAATAGTTGCGCGTTTTATGTGATGCAGTTTGTCTCGTTCAATTGTCAGGAACTGCCAAGGGTTAGGACGCAGTAGCCTATTAAGAAAGGATGTCAATATTATATGAAGACGCTACATCGACTCTTGTTCGTATTTAAATCCATCAGTCTTCGTGTCAGAGAGTGGGGTCCCCGGGGAACATTCCGACACTAAAGTTTGCCTCGCAAGTTAGTCGTGGAACCAATGTCTAGAACAGATGAAGCCGTGTGTGGTATAACATGAAACCGAAGTAATCTAAGGACGTGCTACTTAAGTTGAGGTCGTAGTTTCTTGCGTGTCGGCATGCTGTGGTGGGCGTGTGTGTTTATTATAACCGTAATTAATCTTGTTGGTTTTGTGCATCAGAGGAACTCAATAGGTACAGCACTGATACAAAACGTCAACTGCAGGGCAGATTGAGTTGAGCTGGGACCGCAGTAAACATTGAATGTCGTGGAACAAGGGCGTAATGGACGGTATCATGAAGGTCGGTGTTCTTAAGTCTGCCCATTTGTACACGTCTGTATCAGATGGGCGAGTCCTAACTAGAAGTTGCCTGCAACAGAATGGATTTTAATAGAATTTTATTTTGAGGAATTCAGTTGTAATATATGGACACATTCCAATATGGATTGAAATATGGTTTAGATTACTGTCACATTAATGAAGAGATGTATACGTTTCTGGGCCAGTATGTTGCTGTATGGTAATCCAGTTGCGCAACGTGTGGGGAATCCCCTGTTCTGGCGCTATCGCCAAGCCACAAACGCGGAAACACAACCCGCCTATTAACAGGTCATTGATCTCAAATGTGACGTCTGTTTTTCCCCCCCTCCCCCGACCATTTCGATTATTCTGTAAGAAAGGTGATGTTGGCTTTTGAGGTCAACTTTTGTATAATCTAGAATTTTAATAAATTTCTGCATGAAGGACAGGACACTGGGACCGAACATCTCAGCCGAGTGGTTAGAACGCCTGCTTTGTATTCCGGAGGACTCGGCCCGAAGACTGGCTGTTCTGAATGTGGGGTTTCGTGGTTTACCTCAGTCTCCCCCAAAGCAATTGCCGGTATAGTGCCTCAAGTTAGGTCACTCCCCCCCCCTTTCTGAAATTAATTATTCATTAATCATCATGTAGTCTGAACTACGCGCAGTATTCGGTCTTCCTAGCAGGTAACATGGCTGTCGTGCGTCTTACAGATAATCGCTGTCACCATGCATTTAAAGTGTTCTTCGAGTTTAGTGCGGTGTGGATTTTAAAATAATATGGACATTTGCAAAAGAAAGTTTCCTTTTCTTTTGGAACTTGAAAATATAAACGTCCCTAGTGTCCATAAACTCTGATGAAGTGTTTTAATTCAAGATGTATATTGTAGTCGTATGTCTACATGACAGTTGTTAATACAGGATTTTATGTCATAATTTTCGTCTTTCATTTTACGTGTTCGTCTTGAGATTGAACGTAAATTGTTCTTTGCTCGAAAGTGATTTACAGGTTTCTCTGCTTCATTTCTAAACACGAGTAACGTCGCTATCCGTAAATGCCAGTCCCCTATATGCCAGCTACACGTTCTTAACGTTTATTGTGTAGATTCACACAGTAAGCATGTTGCTTCGATGTTGTTGCGACATTCTTCAGTGCGTTTCCATGCCCTCGCCTAACGTCGGCCGAGCATTTAAGATCGTTGCTTCGTCTTCTGAAGATCTGGAGTTGAACACCCGTCCTGAGACTTGCTTTTTTTTCCTCAGTCTTTCTAGTCCATTATTCGACTCCGTTTGATCTCAGCTGTTTGTAGAGTCGTTATATGAAGCAAGAATAAATAAATGTTCTCTTTATTCGGAGTGGGAAAAGTGCTCAATAGAACTGCTGTTAGAATAAATAACAAAATACATCCGAGAGTTATCGGCGGACAGTAAATTAAGGTCTATAGTCCAATAATTCGCGTTATATTCAACATATTCATAGCGAGAGGTCAGTTCGTTGTAAATATCGATTTTGAAGTAGTTTTACTTTTCCATTATGAATTACATTGATAATCGTAGTGTCATTAGCAGATCTGTCTCATTAATTGTGGCTTCATTTGGTGTTGGTGTATTAACGATTCACAAAGGCGATGCACACATCGGCTAATACGTTAAAATAACGGGCTTATCTTGGTATGGATGGATATACAACATAAATTAACTGCGCACTGAACGAAAATTAGTTAAATCACGTTGGATGGTCAGAGTTATCAATTATACTGCTTTGATCAGAATCAGATTGGACAGATTGTTTCGTCATGAATAGATTGCCTTTCGCTGAGTGTATTAATGTTTAAATTGAATTATTATTGGTGGGCGTTCTTGCTGTATGCGGTAGCACTTTGATAAATTTCTCTCCCTGAGTTTTGCTCCTTTATCGCGTCGGGAAATCTCTTAAAGTGAAATCCCTCGGAGCCAGGACAGACTCATCAATTTCCCCCCCTGTTGGTGGGAAGAAGAACTACCTGAAACTGGTGATGATTTTGTCGTTGAGACTCTCTCTCTCCCCCCTCTCTCTCTCCCCCCTCTCTCTCTCCCCCTCGCTCTCTCTCCCCCTCGCTCTCTCTCCCCCTCTCTCTCCCCCAATTTTTTGCTGCAGAATGTAGTTTGCTATTTCAACAGTCTAGTACCCTGGCACTGACTCACCAAAAGTCGAAATGAAATCCAGAAGTTCACCATCGCGTTCTGCGACCTACTTTACTTACATTTCTTCATTCCTGAAATCTGTGATCTCATTTCAGAAAGTGTAACATCGTATTCGTCTCTTTCGGATATGATCCTGGTATCATATGATAAGTTTAAGGTTTACATGCGTCATGTTTGTGTTTTTTGATTAAAATATTTAATAAACTTCAGGTCAATTACACAAAACTTTATTTAGATGTTAAAAGGATCAACGGAACACAGGCTACAATAATGAATATATGGAAAGACATGCATTAAAATATAAAATAGTTTTAAAAAACAACACCTGAAGATGATGTATTACATCGAAACATGTTGTGAAGTGAATGAAAGCGCTCTAATGTAACATCCTTATAGTGATGAATAGTGCAAATTTAAAATTTTAAATTTTAACATCTAAATAAAGTTTTGTGTAATTGACCTGAAGTTTATTATATATTTTAATCATATGATAAGTTTTCGCTTCGGTGTTGTTACTATCCGCCTCGAAATCAGATTCCGTAAAACGAATGGGTTTGTTTAATCAACAGGAAATACTAACTTATTGTTTTGTATCGAGTTTACTTGAACTGCGAGCTTTAAATTTTTGGTTTTGTAATTGATTTATGGGATCGTGCATTAATTTTGAGGATGGTAACAGTAATTTGAGTCGAATCTATTGAGGTTCCTACTGAAACAAAGAGTTCGTTTTCCCGCGACACTGATGATGGAGGCAGTATGTTTCTCACAAACGCTGGCATATACTGGCTAGTCTACACGGGACCAATACCCGGAAGATATATCGATATCACTCCATTTCCGGGTGATGAATTCCGTTCTTAGTGCATCGATTTAGGTCAGATGGAGACTGATGTGGGCCTGCTACCTGTTTGGTTCATCTCTGTGTTGTGTAGGCCTCGCCCCATACCCAATTTCGAGTTATGGATTTAACATTAACGTCAGACTTTGAGCACTTCAAAGGAAATCGTGATAAATGTTATGATTTACGTACTGAATTAATGAAATTAAGACATTTAATTATCTAAACTATTACGTACGGCAGATTATGTGAATATCTACATCTCTTTGGGACACCTGCATAAACGACATATCGAAATATTTTCCTGCATTCAAATCCAGGCGATTAGTTATCATTACACTGCTCCATAGAGTAGGCTCCTTCTTGATAAGCTGATTGTGTCTTAAGGTGGCGACTGACTTGTAACATTTGCCTGTAATGTAACGTGTTACAAATCGAGCATTACACAAGTGAAGACAGCGAACGGAGCCGCTCGATGCGAGCCGCTCACGCTCGCGGGCGCTCCATCGTGTTGTCGGTTTTTTCGCTACGTTACAAGTCAGTCAGTCAGTCAGTCGAGCGGAGTCGTAACGAGCATTCACGAGTTCTTTAGATAAGAGTAGCGTATTAAATGAAACAAAGATAACACAACCTCCACGTCCGACATATTGAATGAAATGAATGGAGCACACATGAGCACAGTCGAGCCGAGCGTTCAAAACGAGCATTCGATACGCCTCACCAGTTGTGGTGTAATGTAACATGCTCGCCGCGAATGTTACATTACATGTAAATGTTACAAGTCAGTCGCCACCTTTAGCCGATGCAGGAATTCCGCAGTTTTTTAGCACTTCCAAGGTTCATTATCGTGTTAACAAGAGCCTGTCACCAGATCCGATAGGGCGTGAGTTAAATCAAGACCATTCCATGACATCCTATCTTTCTAAATTCGTCTTGGTTCCATCTATGTCTTGGTCTCTGAAGTTATTCTTACTTAAGGGTCCCGACTGAAAGTTTAGACGTTTTCCTAATCTCAGCCACTCATGCTGTATGTCTGACTCATCTCATATTGCATGGTTGTCACTGTAATATGATTTGGGGCTATACAAGTTGTGACTGTCCTTAAATTTTAATGAAAATTCTTCTTCATTGTTAGGCTTATTAATTGTGATAATCGTAGGCTGTTCTGTGTTAATAATTGTCGGAACATTGATTGTAAAAATCTTAATTTAGGCTTGGATTTACATTAAATTACACGTAATTTCAGTCCAGTAGCGACGTGCTGTATAAATTTTTCTTGGTTTAGATCACGACAGGACAACATGCCGGCCCCGGAAATATTTTCTGACCCAGAGGCGATCGACTAAAAAAAAAATCAGCTTTCAAAATTAATGTAGTTAATGACGTTTTTAATTAAGTGCAGATGATGTACTTTCTTCTCGCTTCGTGCATCCTTTTATTATTTTTAAATTTATTTTATTGTCATAGTAAACACATTTTGTATTAATTATTGACTGCGACCCTAAGCGCTTCTGTAATTTACATTTTGGCCCGCATGGACTTAGAAGTTTTGCAGGCCAGGTTTAGAAGGGGACAGACACCAAGGGAGTTAATTTCTTTCCTTGCTTTGTGAGAGGTCAATAGACAGATTGAAGTGAAAATCCATTTCTGTGTATCTTTCCTGAAAATCTCAGCTGTTGCTATGGAACTCCCTGTAGTGCAGTGAATTTTCGCCTCCTTCTCAATCCACTGCCTCCTCGACCTACACCCTTTTTAAGGTTCTCTCAAACCAACGAGGTAGTGATATGGTACGGTATGATACAGCGGTTTAAAGTCCTGAAATCAGTGTGTGTCTGTCACTAACTTTACACCGCTGTATCTTACCGTACCATGTCGCTACCTCGTTGGTTTGAGAGAGAAAATCAATCCCAGGGTCACTTTAACCATCTATGGATTGCTCTGGGCTCGAACCGGTGCCACCGCGGTGAGAAGCCGGCGACCATCTGACCTGTGGCACAGCCTATAACCCGACCCTGTCGGCAGGCGGTGGTACGATATAATGGACTGAATCTCGCCGATGAGAACTTTGGGAAGGTTTGGTTCATACCGCACATTGCACTCAGCAACATTGGCGAAAGGCAGTTCTAACTGCTATTCCCGTGTTTTTACAGCAGCTGAGTAAAGGTTTTGCAAACATTACGTAAATAAAAGAGGAATGGGAACATCGTTATTTTTTACGGAGCTTTTATCTTGGTTCTTGCCTTAGTAACTGCTAAACCCCCCACGGCATTCTGGATTTTACCGTTTCTGAACGCGAAGGTAAAAGTTTTGTATTTTGTAACCAAAACTCTTTGTTGTGTTCTGCATTTGAATTGTCTTATCGCAATATGATCTTGCTTTCTCTCGTGGTATTACGTTCTTTATGATTTATAAAATATATCCTCCAAAATGTATGATACAAATAAAGAATGTTATAACTCCATTACAGACGTAAGAAATCTGACAGCGAGATACGCAGTGCTACCACGTGAAATGATGTTGGTACAACTGAAATTACACGCGTTCTTATCGCCTATCTCTCTCACCACCTGTGATCCCCATGATTTTTTATTTATAACGCACAGATTCGCCCTGACCTCTGTAGGTTTCATTTCGGTGTTCGATCTACACGACGTCCATTCTAGCTTTGTAAAGCCGTTGACCATCGCGCCATGAAAGCTCACCCACGTGATGTTGACATTGTGTCAGTCCGTAATCATTTTCGTCGCCCTGACCTGGGGAAGGACGTCATGTATAGTTTGTTACCTGAAATATGTATTAAACTAGTAATTACACGGCCTAGGAGCTTGTACGATGTGAGTTTGTAGTTTTCACAACGGCGAATTAGTCTGGACGGTTTTCAGGTAACATATGACATTTATAAAGTTAAGGTATCGCAGCTGCCCTGAGGATGACAGCAGAGTTGGCTCTCGAAACATCGGCAGCAAAAATTGTTCATTCACCATTCAGCCACCTTGCCCTAGAGTCTTTCATTAAAATATGACATTGTTTCGAAATGCACCTCAGACACCTCTCAGCGCCGGATGTAAGTATCTTTAATGTAGTCTTCAGTCTTGTTCAATGGGTAATGTGATCATATTCACGTTCGAGCTGTATTTTTCCACCTGAAGACTCCTCCTGGCCTTATAAGTAAAGTGGTTGAAGTCGGACCAAGGGTTCTTCTATGATTGCTGGTACGCAGGAAGATTTTGCGACGTCCGTGTGTGAAATCGAACCACGTATAGTTTTATTAATTGTAAATTACAATCTATTTAAAACTTGCGATATATTTAATGTGTCGTAAGTAACTCGTTCATTGGCAAATGAGTGAAAGTATTTTCCAGTTACAGTTAATTAGTGATTTGAATTGGATGTGCATTTTAAATTGCAATTTAATTACCTTTGTTTCAATTATAGGCCCCGTTTAGATGATTATGTAGGCTACGGAATAATTGTTCCATGATCATTCAATTTGTGCACTCATATATTCATTTTAAGGTATAATTATTAGCTCTGATGTATCAGCGGTCGAATTATTCATACGTTTCGATGTCTATAATGAAAAGGAATAGATTGTGTTACAGGTTTTCTGTCTTTTGTTATAATACTTTGAATATCTTACGGTTGAAAGTCATTACGTGGATTCGCCTTCGGATGCTGCAGTGTGATCTGTTTTAGGGAGATAAAGTTGTGAAATTATCTCTTCCTATGCCGGGAATAGAACCCTTGTCATCCAGCCCATATGTTCGTCACTGTACTGACAGAGTAGCTCAGCGTGATGTGAATCATCCATGTTTTAAAGTAACAAAAACCAAATG
This sequence comes from Zootermopsis nevadensis, assembly GCF_977971745.1. Lineage (NCBI taxonomy): Eukaryota > Metazoa > Arthropoda > Insecta > Blattodea > Termopsidae > Zootermopsis > Zootermopsis nevadensis. The sequence goes on along the minus strand of NW_028259156.1, from coordinate 1,074,268 downwards.
TTAATTAATGATATTGGATAATTAGGTAGGATAAAGGAATTTACTAATAAGAGAAATGTATTTGACACATAATGAACTTATTTGCTGCTAGTCTATAAATACCTGTCTGAGTCTCACGAATTCAGTAAACGTTCATAGAACGGATTTCAGCATCCACAATTAATCCGGCTTCATATATTTTCTGTACTGTCGTATGTTAAATGTTGCGTAGTGTGTGTTTGAATTCCGGTCCATTTTACGTATCCTAGTTTTGTCTGAATCTGGCTTATCGCCACGAAATTATCAAGAAATTCTTATAACGAAGTTCGGTGTGCTTAGAATTGCTTTCTGTAGCTGCTTGTCTTATGAAATTTATAATTTCCGATGCTGTAATGTATTTAATTTGTTTATTTGTCTCGTGGTAAGCATATTTACCGATAAAGTGTTAACAGTGACGTGTGTAACTGGGTTAATTAGATACGAGCAACGAGTGTTCATTGTCGAACGCCACCTGGCAACTCGTTCTAACTCTATTTGCTAGAATGTTCTTAGGGATACATTTCCGTGAGTCTTCTGTGCCGAACAAATCGATGATGTCTCGTCTGGTGAACTGTTTCCTTGAAATTGCATCAAATATGAGGAAAATAATTAATCCACGCATCGCTGAACGCGGTGAAAATTTCCATTACTTAGTGTAACATTATTTTTAATATCTGATTTCAATATAATATATTTTTTTGACAAAAAACCTGTGTCAGGATTCATTCTGTATTAATATGTGAGGTTTTCAATTCAATTTTAATTTATGTTGTGGTCTTATGACTAATTGTAGACGTGTTCCAACTTTTCATAGGAACGTACTGCCTCAATCTTCACGGTGGATCACCGCAACAGATCACTAAACAGTGTTACCGCCCGGTGTGTGTGTTATCAGAAGGTTTTCATGGTTTGAACAGCCAATTCAGAAATCGTTCTCATCTGTAATTCAAGAGAACCCTCAAATTACGAGATCTATTGTTTCAGCAACATTTTAGAAGTTTTTAAATTCATTCTAAGGTGTAAAATTGTGTTCTGTTGTGTTGAAAATCACGAATAAAATACTTCTGATAAGTTGAAATAAACTTCGGGCGATGAGAACGTTAACGATTGTTAATCCAGAGGTAAATTGTAACTGCATTCTACGGTCATGGCCTTCCATTTGGATGGCGTGGAATACGTTAACTCTGTTCCTACGCGTCGCATTTACACTGTCGGAGTGTCGTCCATCGATTTGTAATCTCGGTGTTGTGTCAGAACCACATAACCGCGTTACCAGAACTGATGACGCGAGTAACAGTTGGCATAAAGCCGTTGTACCTTTGAGAACCAGAAACGAAAACAAGTGTCACAAGAGAACGGGGTGATTCGGTGATTTAGTATAGAATTAATTAAATACGACACGGCTCACCATTGTAATACACTTTGGTCTTCTGGGTTGTGATGTGCAGTCATTGTTGTTCCTGAAGCTCTAACGTGAGTGTACATTCATGTTTTTCGATTTTCTCCAAGGTGGTCATTGTTGCACAACATTACGATCCCATTTGTTCCCATTGCCGGATCAGTGGAACGAGAGTTCATTGTTAGAACATTTAAGTGGGCAGAAATGTCTTCGGATTACATCAATGAAAGAGCGGCATATGTGATGTGCCGTCAATAACTTCTTTACATCATCTTTGTAGTCCAAACAACGCACGTCATCAGTTCTTGTCTATTTTTCCCCTCGGATTCTCGCTTCAGGAACTATAACCCTCCCCCCCACTCCGGGCCACCGCGCCTGGTACCCCACGTGCTACCACCATCCTGGTTGGAACATTATTGCGAACATGACCCAAGGTCATTGTACACACACATTGTTGAGCAACGTTTTCCTTGGGTAACATTGGTACAACAATATTGGTGTGAAGGTTAGGTTTGAGATCTCAGTTTACTCCGAGAATACGCCTTTCCAATCCGGTTGGTTTTCACCGACGTTTCGAAAAAGCGTAGTAACTGCGTGTTCCGTGCAGAATTCGTTCGAAACGTCCTTAACCTCGTGCTCGATATTGTTCGGTGTCGAAGCCCGAAAGACCTCAGTGCAAAACTGACCTCAAATCTCGCGTAATTTTCGTCTTGATGTTGAGAAATCTGGCACATTTACATCGAGCATAATCTCCACTTCGTACAGACGACGTGTGTCTCCTTTAATGCAGTCCCTCAGCTGCACTTTGACCCAGTGCTGAATGCGTTATTTTATTGGTAGTCTACGCCAAACTACCGGTAGAAATGTTCGTGATTTTCGTTAGTATTGTTTTGAGTAGTTACCGTCAGTCAGGAGTGACCGGATCGTAGTTTTGCAGTTTCCATAAAATATCTTACGGAATTTTAAAGAGCAACTTCCACCCTTCGATGTGAAACTAATTCCTTAAAGCCTTGTATTCCTGGGGTCTCGGATTCGATTACCGGCGGTGCCCGAATTTATAACTTGTGTTGGGCAAGGCCGTGGTCTAGGCAACACGGAGTTTTCCTCCGTGGCATCCCAACAATTACTCCATTCACACACAGAAGAAGGCAATGGCAAACCACTTCTGGATCATCTGCCAAGAACGTATATGAACAGGTCCCAGTCCGAGAAAAGGATGGAAGGATCCTGTTCATATGGACCTGTCGTCACACAGAACACTAAATAAATAAAATAAATAAGTGACTTTACGTAACATCTACTTTAAGAATCAGTGCAGGTTAATTTTATATTTGCGTGTTCTCTGTGGTCCGCACTGAGATCAGGAATTATTTTCTTAAATGGCAATAACTAACTGATCTTTGCAATGGTGAAGTTCTGTGTTTTCTTTGCGGTACGGCCTGAATTATTAAATATTATTTAGACCAGCTTAGGCTTCAAAGGGTTAGCGATCTTTATTAGTTATACGCGTGAGATCTGTCCGATGTTAATGTAAGCTGGTGTATTTTGTGCAATTATTTTCTAGCCAAATGTATATCTTATTAATCTGTTAACGATTGTTTAATATTATTTGTTTCAGGAGAATGTATAACTAGATATGTTATGACGAAAGATGTATATAAACCCTTATTGCATTACTTTAAGCGAATGAATAATTACGTTTAATTTCATACATTCTTTACAATATAATTTGAAGGTAAACCCTTATTTAAAAGATGTCTTAAGATTCAGTAAAATAAACGAAATTTATTCTTGTAACCGAAGTGCGATAATTTTCAGTTGCATTTCTGTTGTGATGCGTTAGTTATTGTGGTATTTTTTTTTTTAAATTTTGAAGGGAAAATCCGCTATAAAAGTTGGCGTTATTGAATTAAATATAGTCCGATATTTTTGTTTTTGTTGATCATAGCAGCATATCGCATCTGTTAATCCCTGTCGGAAATTTGTTGTGAAAGCCGTAGGCCATAATTGAGTGTTTGGTACACGTGATGCTAAAAAACTGCTTATTGGAAATGATTCTGAGTTAGATCCATTCATCTTACATCCTTAGAAGCATCTTCGTAAGATACATGCTGATCTTATCCTCCCACATCCTCCAATAGCCCCCCCCCCTCCCCCGAAATGTATGTCTTCTTTGAAACGGAGGGACTTGTTTCTACAGCTCTAAGATGTAACTGGTTTATTGAATCTGTTTTATATGCATTGATATTCGTTTTTAATGTAGGTGGGGTGATTACAGTTTTGGGACTGAATATCTAGAATTCGTAATTTTTTTTTCTCGATATGACCTAATTCCCTACTCGAGAAGTCAAGATATTTCACGCCCTTTATGGACGCCGAATATTAATTACGTAGTTTACGAGAGCCAGCCACGTGTGTGCATCCCGAACCAGTTGAATCCATTCCACGTCGTCCGAGTCTGTTCCCTTGAATTTATTTTTATCCTGTCTCCGCCTACACATTCCAGTATTCTGCAGGCTTTTGAACACGATTCACCGCCTCTTATCTCCCCCGTGCGAGCTGCAACCCCCCGTGATTATTCTTCTTCATCTGATTACCCTGGTAATATTTGACGAGAAGTAAAACTGTGTATCTCCTGTGGACTGCTCCAGCCTCCCGTCACGTCTTCCCGTATCCTGTCCTGTCAATCTAAGATATCTTCTTTTATCTGCGTTGATTTATTGGTCAAAATTTTCCGGTCAGTAGAATAATTTTTGCCAGGATTGTAACCAAAGTTGGTAACACTTGTGTCATTGCGCCATCTTCTTTTCCTGGGTGTCCCAGACTTATCACTCTCGTAATTTGTGATTTATATTTAGAACACAGACCCGTGTATCTTCAATTAAAGATAATGCTTCTGATTGAGATCTTGTTTCTTCATTTCGGATTCTGCCCACCTGCGTGGTCTTTAACTTAATGTAAACATTTTCAGTTCGATGTCTCGTAACCTCCCGATGCCTTTTTGTTTAAACTGCAGTGGCCTAGTACGTGTGTGATTATATTTTCATAAAAAGTTACTGTTTTTACCGTATACGTTTTATTTTGAGGTTATGTATATTTTGTATTATTTGTAATAAAATAAAAATAATCCCTACGCAAGTGCGTTCCAATTAATATAATTCAATCTTAGTGGACTGTTACACAGTTCGTGTCAGAATAACTTAATTAGTTTCTTTGCTAAAGTTCCAAAACTACGTGAGATTTCTCGAATTCGACCCGCATTCAAACATTTCATTGAGAGGACTATTTTTTCTCTTGCTTTGTTGTCAACCCTGCAGCCGAATTGCAACATTCATCCGAGTTCTTTGTCGTAAACACTGGCGTGGCATTGAACAGAATGCCTCGAGGTTGGTCTCATTACCATATGGAAGAATCAGCTGGTTCAGCACAACAATGAATGAGGTTCTGCATTTCATTGTTAACAACAGCGTCTGGTCCATCAGAGGACGTTCTCTGTTGATCTGTCTCTCGGTTGAAGGCTCCAGAGGGTTTAGAATTCGCTTTAATTACAGTCGCTACTCAAAATCGCTGTCGTCCACGTGCTTTGTCAGCTGTAAGAGTAGATATTAAAGTCAAACCGATATTACCCACAGCAACTTCATGATTCGTGGTTTGGGTTTCCCGTTCGTTGTTCACGATGTAGTTTATCGCAGACTTAGGAAGGAAAATAAGTCATTCTGACCCGGCCGAGTCAACTATGAAGGGAAGATCACTTACCACAGAGGTTGGTGCTTTGTGATACCCTGTGGGTTTCATACAAAACATTTGAGAACGTTTATAATCGCTCTTTACAACAAACGTATTATTACTAACTAAAGTGACATTAACAATGGCATTTATTAGTCTGTTGGTTATAGTTTACATTGTTGGACATGACTCCACGGTCGTGTTCAAGGATATTTACATTTGTTTTATCATTTTTATATTCTATGCTATCCGTTATATTTTCTACGTCTAGTTTATGATTTATTCGTCGTGATATTTCAACAATGGTCATTTACAGTTATCTTCATATATACGTAAATATAACTCCAAATCTTTATTTGTAAGTATCTTTGTAATTCTTATTTAGGGCTTGTTACTTTGAAAAGATGGTTATGAACTTCTTTATTTACGTTTGTATATAGTAGAACACGACAATACATAAACAACCAGCAGCTTTATTCACAAAGTAGCCTATCTATATGCAAAATGAAGCATCGTGTGTTATGTGTTTTCTCCTTCATTGTCCGTCCTCTGTTTCATGTACACAAAACGTTGTAGACTTTATGCGACATAATACGTGGAAAAAAAATTCCGTTTAAAGTAGCTCGGAAATACCGTTAACCGACGTCGAATATCAGAACCACCGAAACTTTTTTTTAAAAATAGGGTCGATGCCAGCGTTGCCAACTTATCTTCTGTCGTTATGAGTTGTGCTTCGGACAAAACATCACTTCGGATACAAAGGAGCGTTGAGAATTTCGTCCTCGTTGTGACAGGCGTATTCAGAATTGGGTGATACCAGAATTCCAGTGTACAATTTTAATGGTTACTGACACAGGCAGCGTCTGACTCGAGTTTTGACGATTTCAGTAGCAGAATATGAATGTCACGTGCATTCCCAAACTACAATTCAACATATAAAAAACCTCATCAGCGCGCGTGGTCAGTTTCTTCTAAATTACTTCTTATTTTATACAAACTTTAATCGAATCTGTTCTTTTACTCATAAAACAGTGCAGTCTTTTTTATACCGGACTTCCTTGCTAGTTATCATTGGAAATCGGAAGTTCCTGTCGCCGGCCACATTTGTTTCCTCAGTCTTCAACCAAACGCTGAGATGGTCCCCAAATACCATGTTGCTACCGCGTGTTTTCCATGCAACCCCCCTCCAATTTAAACACATTAGAACCCTCCCCCCCTCCGCTACGGAGGTAACCAAATTATCACCTTATTCTTCTTCTTCTTCCTTCAAAGGGTTAAACAAGTTTCACACATGAACATGAAAATTTGATTTTTAATGATACAAATAGGCATATAGACATTTCTCCAATCATCTGTTTATACAGATTCCAGTCATCGACACTTAATAAAGTAATGTACCCTGTATATACCCTCTGTAAATATTACCTCAGTACAGGGTGATTGAAAGTTCACGCAAACCATTCGTGACGCATTTCTGTTTGTTGTAACACGCAGGCCCACAACTCTTTATAAGACTTTTTTTAACAGATTACAATTTATATATACATATATACAGACTAGTAACACACAGAAAAATAACTATAGTTCACCGAGCAGCCCCAGACCCGGGAACCTGTGTCAGTTCTCAGCCCCACTTTCTAAACCGGGATAAGACCCTTCCGATTTAGTCCGAAAGAAACGTATCCGACCACGTGACAGAGACAAGGCTCACGCCGGTCCCCGTATGACGTAGCAAAGCAGAGGAAGACCAGGGCTCGCTCTGACGGGAAAAAGTTAAGGTTAGAACAGATTGATACAAAAGGAAAGGTAGGAGAGTATAGGATGGGACAAAAGTAACGCCACATTGAAAAAAAAAGCATGAAATTTAAATTTAAAAAGCTGTTTTGTATTAAGTCTTGGAAATGTCTCCGTGTTTGATGCAACCCGGTGAAGCGTTTCTACAATGACGAAATATTATCGATTTGTTCGTCACACGAAAATTGGGAAATATGTCCTTAACTCATTATGGCAAGTTTTCACGAGATGCCAGGCGATGTTCGACATCTTGCATCTCTTAAAAAGACATCCTTGCACTTCGACTGCTGCTGATGAACTAATGGACTGGCGTGACCAGGTTACAACATGTCGTGACCTTTACGGGTCACACGTGTGTTTATTAATCCTGTCGAAATGCAACCATTTGGTTCGCGTGACATTTCGAACAGTCTGTGTATGTACAAACCTGACACCTTTTCAGAAGGGACTTCTCTTGAAAACAAGCCACTGTTACCAAGCGTGAGCAAGGTACAGTCGCGTGCGTAGTGATTGCGTGTTAAGTCAGGTCAAATTAGTAGAGTTTGCACCCCACTTACGCGAAAATTGGTTTTGGACACGCCCTCTCTCGGAGAAGTGACAGACCAGTTTGTGTATTAGAAATAAATTTCCTTCATCAACTTGTAGGAATATGATTTGTAAACGACATTATGACAAACTTATCTAAACACACAGAATATGCTTTCGAAATCACAAATGAAAATAATGTTCTCAAAGTGAGACGCGTATATGTATGTATGGCGTCCTACACGGGAATTGGAGCGTGGTGCATTTATGTTCTGTGCGCTGGTTTGTTGCTACTGCGCTAAACTGGTGTTGGCATGTTTCACGTTTCCATGGAAACGCAAGTCACATCGCATTGGATTTGTCTTTTAAGTGAAATTTCTCCATACAATACTCGCTCGTTACACAGAACATACTACAAATTACATTCACGCAAAAAGTACCAAATTGTGTATATGAACGTGCGTAAGATAAAGTTGGATCAGAAATTAAAGATGGTGCTTGAATTTCGGTAAGGTGTGTAACGATTTAAGTGAGAACATTAGTATGCACAATGATACTGAATTTTGTACATCGTAAATCACATTGTAACTTGCAAACGAGGTCATCAAATTTGTATGCATAAAATATTATTTGCAGTTGCATAACACTGTTAATGATTTTGATGGTAAGTACCAAATAATTGTCAGCCTTGTAAACATTTAACAGGAAAAAAATATCACATTTTTCGCCGAGCATTCTTTGTTTGATATCCTGTTATTGTGTGTGTAGTGGCATGAACAGGACACTGCACTCAGAACTGTGCTGTCATACTGTTTTGCTGGTTTATATGGGCGTATTACTGTATTTCAAAGCAGCCTCCTCCCACATAATGGGTAACAGCCCTCTGAAACTAAGTTTCTAACTGTGTAAACAGTAATCTAGTGCTTTCAGTGATAACTCGAAACGCAACTGTCAGAAACACATCATAGGCAAAGGAAAAGTGTTTCAACATCTAGATAAAACCTAAATTAATAATTTAATTCTTAAAAGCATCCTGTCCAAAACCTGCGATATATTTTTCAGAACACGATTACAGTAGTAATTTATTTTTGATGGATGTTACGTGTGTACTAACACAGCAAACAAACAAACAGACAGACAAACTAGGTAGTGTCTGTCGAGTGGTAGATCACTTCTGTAAATAAAATCTGAAGTCAATTCTGCGTTAGATCGGTAAAACCATAAACACTAAGTTAAGAGGAACTGAGAGGGTGGGTTTGTTTTGTAACTTGGAAATCAAAATAAAAATGTAGTCAATGAAACTGGAAATAATTTTGCTGATGGCATTTTAGACATCGCATTTATGTTCATAAAATTACTACGGCGTGGAGTTCGATATGAATCGATAAATCGATTGACAGTGATTGACTCCTAGGAGTTCTACCTATTTAGTGAAATCTGCTACTACGTATGATAACACGACCTTTGTTAGTTTATAGTTATCCAGATTATAACAAGAGTGATTATTTCAGTTGGTTAAACCGTGGTACGAAATTACACTCTGGCGGCTTCGAGACTTTCCAGTTTCATGACGGCAACACCAGCTTCATCCAGGACGATGTGTACTTGAGGTCGTTACGTTAGTTTAAATTTCAATGAAGCGTCTAATAAAACAACATTCCTTACAAGCAACGGAGTTAATCACATATTTAAAAGTACAGACTTTAATATATCCTAAGGACGGCAATGTTCTATTGAACCTAGTCTGCCCCTGAAAGCAGGCAACCTAACACTACTGCTGCTTTGGTTTGCATAATTTGCACGTGGGCGACTGGGGAACCTGGCTGAGTCCCACGTCATACATACGTATTTATCATTAAAGTCCTCACGTTATGACAGTGAACAAGAACCTGTAGTCCAGGCATTCTGTTCCGTCATTACCAAGCCAAATATCCTTCATTCACACGAGGCCTTGTAGCAAACAGAACCTTATCGATCACATGATCATCAATCATGCTCAGAATTCTGTTACATTTCACCTCCGGTATTTGAATAAACCGCCGATAAATCCGGTATGCTGATGACGGCTTGATGGTGGGATTAGGTACATTCGGAAAGGTACGGAGCATCATGAAATGAAAATTTGTACTGCATGGACGGAGGTGGCAGTCGACAAGAAGGGCTTAACCCCCTAAAGCCGAAGCTCGTCTATTCGTATTTAAACATTTAGTCCGCACCGCACAGTAAACACAACACTTTACCATTACAGACATCGTATTTAAACACTTAGTCCGTACCGCAAAGTAAACACAACACTTTACCATTACAGACATCGTATTTAAACACTTAGTCCGTACCGCAAAGTAAACACAACACTTTACCATTACAGACATCGTATTTAAACACTTAGTCCGTACCGCAAAGTAAACACAACACTTTACCATTACAGACATCGTATTTAAACACTTAGTCCGTACCGCAAAGTAAACACAACACTTTACCATTACAGACATCGTATTTAAACATTTAGTCCGTACCGCAAAGTAAACACAACACTTTACCATTACAAAAATCGACTGGTTAACGTTATGTAGGGAAATCATCGCTGTCCACAATGAGAATCATACCAGAAAATTAAAATTAAAAATAAATATAATTTATTGTTAAAGCGGATGATACATACAAATATTACTGGACTTTTAAAGGTGAAGGCAGATATAATATATTTTAATATCAGCCCTCGGTCGAGGTAAGAAGGGTAAAATGTTACACGCGATGAAGTTTTGGATGTACGTAACAGGAGGTTGCAACGAATTTTGTAATGATCGTCGGGACTCGATTCCGGGACAGAATTTCGGTGTTATGACATATGTATATTCGTTCTCGAGTTATATGTTTAAGGGTAATCAAATAAAATGATCCAGTTTGCCAATTGGTGTTTTAATCCAGCTTCTGAGAATGAGTTTATATGAGTATAAGTACATACAGTTGGCAGAGAGTATATTTGTTAACTTTAGTTAAATGTATTACGTCAGAGACCATCGTGCACACAGCCATGATACAGCTGTATGACTCACCCAGATTCCAACATTACACTTTTTTCCTGAAGATGAAATCAGTTTTCGCCTCCGAAACGTTGATAACTGCCTCTAGTATTTCGCGGTGCTGTGTCTCGTAAGACCACAAACCATTTCACTTTCATTAGAAGATGTATGTCTTGTGGAGATCTTGAGTAGTCTTGTCTCGTAGCAGTAATAACATTGCTTCGTAATTGAAAGATTTAATTAACTAATCGGGCAAGGCAAGAGTTTAATGTGGTAGGTTTCATTGTCAACGAATTTACCGCCAGTTCTTTGAATATTAAAATATTTCTGCATAACGCGGCTGATATCCGGGCATTTTTCTAACTACGTCCTTGGCCAGGTGTCAGAGAGAGAGAGAGAGAGAGAGAGAGAGAGAGATTTTGACAGATGGTGTCATAGTGTTACAGTGGAATTTGAAGAAGTACAGAGCTGGGCTGAGATTAATACAGAAATATAGTCGCAAAATCTGGAGGGAAAGGACCAGTTGTGACTGGTGTGTGTGTGGGAGTATAATATTAAAATTAATTTTAAAGATATTTTGACTACGGGTCTGTATTCATCTGACTTAGGATAGGAAACCAGTGGCGGGATCTTTTGAACATGGTAACGAGCCTTTGTGTTTCATAAGAAACTGAGGAATTTATGGACCAGCTGAGCGACTGTTAGTTATTCAAGAAAGATTATTTTGCATGAGTTACTTCCTACAGAGCGTTCCGGCATTTGTTGCGTGAAATATTACAAGTCCTGATACCATATTTTAAAATCAGAGACTAGTGTAGTCACAAGTCAGGCTAAAATGTTAATAAGCTTCGTTATCATTTTGACTAAAGTGCTAGTCGAGTGTGAACCAATGTCTCATAGAATAGAACTTGAAAATAAATTGTGACTGAAGTTTAATTTCAGATTTGTGGATTTATTTTCTCAGTTAGTGCGAAGTTGTATCAGTCATGATTAGCATTCACGATAATTTTTGAAATTAAATACTGGCCCTTAGTGATAAATGCTAAATTTGTCGTCCAGCGAGTACTTCGCACTGCTGGAATATTAATCTCTTTTGTATTAACATTCTTATGAAAATATTACCAGAAAGCGTTTATAGAAGTAATGCCGATAAACATTTAATATAATGTATTAAGCAATGCTTTATTCTTTTGAATTGACTTTGTAGAAAGTATCTTGCGTCATCGACATTCTGCCTGATTTTGACTAAATCTTTCCGTCGATAGCTGACAAGTATTATGTTGATTTGCCTTCAACTATTCATGAAGGCAGAGGTTATGTGGGCGATGTTAATTAATTCTTTCTTTGTTATTGTTAAACGTTTGATTCGTATACTCAGTGAAGACGGCATCAGAATTCCGTTTAAGCTACTTACATTTTACTTGTTTTAATAAGAGCTCTCCGGCGTCATCCCACATTAAACCTTTTTTCGGGGTTTCCGTGTCTGAAGGCGATCTTTGGCGTTGAAAGCGAAGTCCACGTTTGTGAGGTGCCGATGTAGAACCCAGACAGTGGCCTAAACTGGGCAAGATTTGTGTCAGACGTATCATTTCTTGTTCCTTAACACACCTCGTGCTCTCAGTCCTGTGTTTAGGGAAGTTCATTCTGGCTTTTACGAAAAAGAAATCTGAAATGAGTAGGCCTTTTGTGTGTGTGGGGGTGGGGGTGGTCAGTTGCTTAAATCTGTTATCAGAGCTGAAACAGTGACCCAGACTGGGGTGGTCTAATTCGTGTTCGCAACCTTGGTTTTGTAGAGTGCTAAAAGTCCCTGCCGCTAAGCTTTTTCTGTGGTCGGAATTGGGGAGGGGGGTTAATGGAAGAATTTATTGAGAGAAGGAGTTTTCCTGTTATGACTTACACTCCGGATATATTTCTGTGTGTGTGTGTGTATTGCAAAGTAGCGAAATCTACTGACGTAAGATTAGAGCTCCACGGCGTAGGATGGATGACCCGTATTCGAAAGATTCTCTCTTCTCTGTTTCTTGCTAATCGTTCCCTTATGAAGTTGCCTCCGTAGCAGGAAGAACCTTCATTTATTTCTGCACTAGTGTATATTCTGCTGTTTGGAAAATGTAGTTATAAATGAAGTGGGCTTTGTAGCCAGTTAAAACCTTTTAAGTTGTTTAGGTTAAATACAAGGCTGAGTTGTGTGCGTATATAATATACAAATCAACTTCAGGTTAGGTTAGGTTGGGTTGTAACACGGTCAGATTAGAAAAAAAGATTTAGAATGAGGCGGATTAGATGCAAATAGTAAAGTGTGTACCTTGTATTGTGTTTGAGTTATTTCAGGGACTGAGCTAACACATTATCAGGACTGTAGATTTTTACAATATTCCAAAATGAAGGTTTCTTTTCTACTTTATTAGAAATGTTACTTGTACTAACGTAAATTACTTTCCTAACTAAACTGAAGTTGGAGATCATTTAAAAGTCTCGCTTTTGTGTTACGCAAATTATCAATGGAAATTTCTGTTTTAAATTTTGAAGAAGTTTCTTGTTTATTGATTAAACAGTGGAAGTTTATTTGAAGTTCGCTGCTCTCAGGTCTTACGCTATTAATGAATAGATTGTCACAATAAGCTGTCAGCAAAGGCAGGCCTCGCCCAAGTTTTCAGCTGGATGCTGTCGGTTGTGTAGATCCAGTGGTTATGATCTGGTTTAAGGGAGATTGAGGAACTTTCTGACTTCAATTGTGTACAACCTTGTGAACTTCGTCGGCTACTATATTATTACGGCTGAAGGAGACAACTATGGTTAGTTGGAGAGTGATCGGTGTCGAGGGACACCTAGCGGACGAATTACTAACTAACTTCATTAGAAAGCCTGAAGACAAGACGGACTCTTGCAAGAGCCTGGGTGATGTGTCAAGGTACACGAAGCAAATCTTCGTAAGTTTGGGTTGCAGGAGAAAGGAAGAGAGAAGATAAATTTGGGTGGAGGGAGGTATAAGGAAACTTCTAGGTTCCTCTTTCCTCGATATAAATTTGACTTTGAATTTTTTAGAAAAAGGTGGGTTTTTTTGTTAAATCAGACAGGCCTGTGACAACTGCGAGACCTATTTGTTTTGTTGAGGCCCGTTTATGGGGTTATGGTTTATTTTTTGACGCTGTCGGTGGTTTAGACATTGTAATAGGA